>NC_044925.1:575899-681718 GCF_003576645.1 Ipomoea triloba | reverse complement strand
ATTATAGAAAACATTTGATTGTTCACTACAATCACTCTGAAAATTGTAATTTTACATACGTGATACGCCCATGGCAAAATTGGCCTAGCTACTTGAAACCTTATCAGCAAAAATTAAAGCATATTGAGCTATTAAAATCAAACTAAATCACAGTACTACAAAATACTCTATGGAATACAGACTACACCATAAGGATCTCCAACATGCAGAATGAATCAACTAAAAATTAAATCATACCGCATACCATAACAATTCTACGCGTGTTAAAGTTCGATCTTCGACTTCGTAGAATTACAGATTATAGATCTCTAACTAATAGTGAGANGGTAAAAATGGTGGTTACTATACTTGAATAAATCCTCAATTATTCATTCCAATTGTTCGTTTTATCATTCCAATTCTTCATTTTATAAAAAATGGTGCATTGGAAGCTAAACATGGGTCATTGTATCATTGATTGTTGATTCCAATTATTACTAATCTTTATCATTAATTGCACAATACCAATTCACACTTATTAGTTAAAAAAATGGTGATTACTATACTTGAATAAATGAAATAATAATATTAAATTTTGTAGCCTCGATTTAAAGTCTATTATGTTAATAATAATAATAATAATAATAATAATAATAATAATAATAATAATAATATAATACTCCGTAGTAATAATAATCTAAAATTCTTAATATAATTTTCCTAATATTAATAATAATAATAATATAATAATAATAATTCATAACTCTTAATATAAGTTTGTAACTAAATTTTCCTATTAAATCTGTTTATAAAGGTAATTATAAATATAGAATTGAGAANATTATTCCTAATATATTTTATCTAAAAGGCTTCTTTCCTGTTTTTTATAACATTGTTCCATATGTTAATCCGTTTAATATGCTAATCTATATAGGTAATTACCATATACTATTTACCATCTAAATAACTCGTGGTAATTACCAACTGTATTTAACATCTAAATTTATTATGGTCATTAAACATAGAGATTTCATTCTTACGATAATTTTATATATTTTTACTTCAGATAATGTCAATTACCTGTGCATTTCATTTGATTACTTTTGAATAAAATCTTAAAAATTATGACAACTAATGAATTAATATTGTTGTTCGTAATTAATATAAATTTTATCAAATCAGTTAACGAAATTGATAATACACATATTACATCCATAATTAGAGGAGATTAACAAAATTATGATAATTATTTCAATTCACGTATTATTATGCTAATTCACATATTATTACGTCCATACAATTATGTAAATTATTTCAATTCACAGATTATTACACATATAAAATTATGCTAATGGTTACTTTGGAATAAAATATTAATAATTATGGTCATTGAGAAATTAGATCAAACATTATACTTTTATTAAACGGTTTTTTATACTTGCCGTAATTTTATCTAATCAATTAAAGAAATTAATGGTACACATATTACGGACATAATTAAAGAAAATTAAACATACACATATATATTACGGATAAAATTAAAGAAAATTAAACATACACATATTACGTCCATAATTAAACGAAATTAAAATATACATTATTTTTTAATAATAATATATACTCCTTAATTACCATACTTATCATAATACATGGACGTCATAATTGGCATAATATTAATCTATACTATATATAAAAACATAAGAATAGTAAAGACATATTTTAAATTTTAAACAATAGTAAAGGTAAATTACAAATAGAATGAAAATATTTCAGTAATAATATTCTACATCATTAATTAAAATTTCCAGTGGATCTATTATTCTAATTGACTAATTAACTGAAAATAAAAAAAAATCGACTAAAAATGAATCTGATGTTACTAATTGATTGAATATATAAAAGGAAATGAATATTAATAATTGACTGTAAATAAAAAAAATATCCATAATTAACTAAAATGAAAAAGGAAATGGTCATATCATTGCAATTTATTTAAAAAGGGAAAAAATTCTACATCATAAATAATAAAGGCATATTAGAAACAATATTAAAGATAAATTAAAAAAGGAACGGAAATTAAAAATGAAACGGAAATATTTCAATAATAATATTCTACATCATCAATTAAAAATGGAACGAAAATTAGATAAATATTACTACGTAATTCTTTTCATTTTTCCTAGATAAGGTTGCCTAATATTAATTTACACATAACAATCGGAACTAATAATTAAAAAAAAATAGAAGAACTTCCGGAGACGTCTGTTTTTTTTTAAATATTATTATTATTATTATTATTATTTAATTATTTTAATTAAAATTATTTAAAAAGTTTATTTCAAAATTAGTAACCACCATGTCATCACAATTGTAGGTAAACAGGTCAATTTGGACTTTTTTTTTTGAAAACATGTCAATTTGTACTTAATTGCATGAGTTTATATAGTTCAGGAATCCAATTGCATTCTTTTTGAGTTCGATGACCTAATTGCAGTTTTGTGTGTAGTTTAGTGGTTTATTTGACCATTATTCCGAGAAAAATGATATTACTAATTGATTTAAAATATAAAAAGATCGTAATCCATATTCTATACTATATATAAAAGTAAAATCCTCCTATTTCATTCCCCGCCTAAACTTTTGTAGTCAATTAATGAAATATTTTATTGGTCAAATAACTAATAAAGCTTATTTGTTAAGAAAATGTAAAATAGAAATTAACTAATATCTATAAATTGATAATATGTATACTCACGTATCAACACTATTAATAAAAGTAAAATCATTTATCGGGAAAAGAAAAGGATATTACTAATTGACTGAAAATTATTTAAAAACTTTAATAATTAATTATACTTTCCTTTTGAAAACTCTAAGTTATTTAAACTTTAAAAAAATTAATTGAACATGGGTTGTTAGATTTTTATAATAATCAAAATTAATTCATTCAAATATGGAGGAGGAAGATAAAACTAAATGCAATATGGGGAAAATGAATATACTTAAAGTATAAAAGTATAATTACACATATATTAGTGTAATTGACTAATAATAATTTCCTAATAATTATTATGATAATTAAGTTAAGCATTGGTCGTTGAATTTATTTTTATAATAATTACAATTAATTTATTTCTCATTTTCTCATATTTATTTTAGTAACAATATAATTATATAAATCATATTACTTATAGATCTTTTTAAGATAATTTTAGACAAATAAGTCATATATTATTCAATTAATTGAGTAATATTTTTATACTAATCTTATAATCATTCAATTAATTGAGTAATATTTTTATACTAATCTTATAATCAAATAATTAATTGAGTAATATTTTTATACTAATCTTATAATCAAATACATGTACACGTTCAATATTAGAATTTTTTATAATTTCATCTTTATTTTTATTATCTCAATATATAATAAAAAAAAATTTATCCACGCCCGGGTAATTGGACAATTATTTGTTCTAATTCAAAGGAAAACATCAGAAAACATAATCGATCCAATCAATTTCATCAATTGCGCTATATAATATTCGATGTTATAA
Organism: Ipomoea triloba; assembly: GCF_003576645.1. Lineage (NCBI taxonomy): Eukaryota > Viridiplantae > Streptophyta > Magnoliopsida > Solanales > Convolvulaceae > Ipomoea > Ipomoea triloba. Next base: position 678,182 of record NC_044925.1, on the reverse strand, counting down.
TATATATAATTGTATATTGATCCAAATATTCTTTAAATATTATAACAAATCCATTCCGTGCAACGCACGGGCGAAAATACTAGTGCTTATAAAAACAATAGAATCGTCAAAGAACTTGTAATCAAGTCGTATAATTGTGACATTTTCACATTATAATAGATTCAGTAGTTCTTTAAAATAAAAAAAAAACAATGAAATTAATATTTCTAATAAATTCTTTACCATATGTTATATTGACTAACGTTAAATCCTTTCCGGAAACTTGTCAGTAGTTATGGCCGGGTTTTCCTTAGCCAAAACCTTACGCCCCAATGCCTTGAAATCAAAACCGCATTTGTGTTCTTCCGGGAAGCGATGGGGCCCACAAAACGTTCCACCACAACGGCACCCAAAGCTCATCAATCCAACCTTCTTATTGCAACACAAACACCTCTTACTCTTCGCCGGCGCCGGCGCAGACTCGGCGGCCAAATCGGATGAATCTTGCGGCGACGACGTGAGAGTAACGGCGGTGGCTAACTTGGTAATCTCTTCTTTCAGATAGTGGGTGTAGCACTTAGAGCAGAGGAAGTTGTTTTCCGGCGAGCCGAAGAAACCGCAGCCGCGGGCGCATTTCCGGGGACTTATCGGCTGGCAACTTTGTGATTGTGAGTTCGACGACATGTTTGATCGATCTCTGATCCTTCAATTCCTCTTAAATCTCTACGAATTACTGAAGAATGTTTTAGAGGTTTAGAGGCTAGCTAGGGCTTGCTATATATAAACTGATAATATCTGTCTTGATTAGTAGATATGTTTTTTTTTTTTTTGAGACAAGATTAGTAGATATGTTATTTGTAGGATTTCCATATTGGCGTAGAATTGTTGTTTGGATATACAAAGTTTATAATCAGAAATTCGGAATACATAAATAAATAAATAGTTAATTTCATTTATTTTTCTAAATTTATAGATATTAGTCCACTTTAATCTTTATTTAATTATTTTTGAAAACATTTCATTTGGTCCAATAGATGTTCTAATAAAAGGACTAGAAACGTAATGACATATATAAATATAAGACCCAAAAAGAAAAAAATGAATTAACACTTAAAACTAAATGGACCGAAATGTTTTTGTATTTAACTTCATTTACACGTGGAAATTTTTATATCTAGAAATTTTATAATTTAAGAGCATAGTTTTCGTTTTGAAAGAGAGCTAGGTTGCTTGGTGCATCAAGGCATTGGTCTAGTGGTAGGTCTCAATTAAAATTTGCTTACAATAATAGGGTGAGGGTTCGATTCGTGTCACAAATATTGGAATTTAGATTTTTTTTAGAATTGAATTTGAACAATTTAGGGTTATTATTTACCTCAAAACAAGATGGTTTTGAATGAAATAACTCATTTAAAAAGAAAAATAGCTAATCGGCTGACTAGGGGTCTAGTCGGTGCTACGGAAGCCTAGTCGGCTGCCTAGACCACTAATTTTGATGATACGCTAGGCGGCCACTGGTGCACAGAAACAAAAATACCAATAAAATGTTACCAGTTCAACCAACTTGGAGCATAGATATATAAACTCAGATCAAGTTGCATACAAACGATTCGATTGAAAGACACAAAGCAAAAGTGGTTACGAAAGGGTATACCCCTATCAAATACTGAGTTTGGATTATTTGAACATTATATTTTCTGAACATCTTTCAGTCAAATTGCAAAGATAGATGACTACAAGTCTACATTAATAATTATGCAAGCTTTCCTGGCGATTGCTGCTATGAAGGCTATGAATGGCTGACATTTGCATCAACTTGACGTAAGTAATGCATTCTTACATATAGACAAGAAAAGTAATATGAAAGCTCTGGAATGAGTGACCGAGTAGGTGAAGCATGATTTTTAATTTGAATTTAGATGGTCATGAGTTTAATTTTTACCAACGTTCTCTTAAAGTGTACGTGCAATTCAAATGGAGGGCTGCTAACCCCTGCCCAAGAGTCGCTAGAGGAGGTAAATCTCAATCAGACTCATAGTCAGTCCTTATTATTGACTCTGTGCATAAGGGATCCATCTTCACACTTTCGTCAATTTAGGGAGCTGCCCAAACTCTAGCCTGGGGAGCCCTAACTCCAAGATGTTGGTGAGATTCGTACTCCCATCCTACCGCTAGAGTGATGACTTTATGTAAAGTGGTCTACCACTAGTGTTAGCCCTAGGGCATGGTTAGCTGCTTAGGGCCGGCTTCGGGGCCAACCCCGAGTCGTCTTCTTGGATCATGGGTCCCCATTCTTGGGTGATTTCTAGTATCTCCATCAACTATACTATTTTTTTTTTTGAAAAAGAAATGTTAAATTTAATTTCTCCTTTTGCAAGAGAAGTTGCTAGCTGGGTGTTCAAGGCATTGATTTAATGAATAAAAATTCATTTAAAACTTGCTTACAAATGTAGGGTACGTAAGGGCTCAAACCCTGACATCTTGTCGTTTTATATATTAAAAAACTAAAACACATAATGTGTCTATTACCACGAAATCACATACAAATATGTAAAAAAAAAATAAAAAATAGAATAATAACATACATATATACTCTGATTTTAAAATAAAATTTTGATTAGACTATCGATTTGATAATCATAAGATTCGACGACTCCCAATAAGACACTTTGAATTCTTACTTATATTATAATCCTTATAAAAAAAAAAATCTTCAAACACCTTGTGGTCAAGTTACTTTTAATTTTTCACATTATAATAAATTCAGTATTCAAATCCTTTCCGGAAACTTGTCATGAGTGATGACCGGATTTTCCTTAGCCAAAACCTTACGTCCCAAAGCCTTGAAATCAAAACCGCATTTGTGTTCTTCCGGGAAGCGATGGGACCCACAAAACGTTCCTCCACAGCGGCACCCAAAGCTCATCAATCCAACCTTCTTATTGCAACACAAACACCTCTTACTCTTCGCCGGCGCCGCCGCAGACTCGGCGGCCAAATCGGATGAATCCCGCGGCGGCGACGTGAGAGTAACGGCGGTGGCCAACTTGGTAATCTCTTCTTTCAGATAGTCGGTGTAGCACTTGGAGCACATGAACTTGTTTTCCGGCGAGCCGAAGAAGCCGCAGCCGCGGGCACATCTCCGGGGACTTGTCGGCTGGGAACTTTGTGATTGTGAGTTGGACGACATGTTTGATCGATTTCCTTCAATTGCTCTTAAATCTCTACGAATTATTGAAGAATGTTTGTTTGTGAGGTTTAGAGGCTAGCTAGGGTTTGGTATATAAAAACTGAAATATTCCGTATTAGCTAGGTAGTATGATTATAGGAACCCAAGTCGGGTTCGAAATCGTAAATTGGTAGATATGTTGTTTATAGGATTTCCATATTGGCGTAGGAGTAGGATTGTTGTTTGAATATATAGATAATTATGAAGTGTAATGATTATTAAACTTAATTAATTAATTTACATGCTAAGAAATATATTTTTTGATTCAATTATAAAAAAAAAATAAATGATAGTTATTATTATTATTATTATTATTATTATTATTAATCATCAATGAAATTTTAGAATTTTCTATTGTATTTTATCGTATTTAAATTACTCTAGAAAATTTTGAAATTAATATAACTAAAATAAAAAGTATTTATAAATATCATATCAATATAGAATATATGTGATTTATAATGTGATTTTTGATTAAAATTAAACTCGTAAATCATAACCTTCTGGTATGAAAGCCATTCTTCACCTACTCGAACACCCCTTTCAAAATAATGTTATAATTAGTCAATTCATATAGCATGATTCTTTACTAAATCAAAGGGGAATTGACACTTTGAATCTCTCATCCCACTATGGTGTAAATTTAATCATTTAATTATTTGACATACATTTGCTTTGTATGATTTTAGAAGAGTGGCAGATTAAATTAACCCCTTGATTTAGGGTTTTAATAAGGACCCGATGCATCACTTTCATCAAAACTTAGAAACTAAATTTGTATCACAAATAATTAAGAGATGATGAGTTATGTAACAAATTGACTAAGAATGTACGAATCAATAAGTCCGCAATAGAATAAGGGTAAAATAGTAAGGGAAGTAAATTGTAATAGTATTTCATTCGTTGATTGACATAGGAATACATATTACAAAGAATGTCTTGTAGTAAGATTGAACATGATTTGCCTATGCCAAGACAATGGTCATTTATACAAGGAAAAAGTCCTAATCAATCCCTAAAAATATGAGGCGGCAGGACTGAATCAAGGCCCAAGGGGAGGGCTACATGACCCAATCAAAGCTCACCATTCCGGGCTTGAAGACGGGCTCCAATACGGGAATAGTTAGTTGCTCGAGGCCGACTTTGGAGGCCTGTCCCGAGTTGCCAATCTCGGGCTCAGGTCATCTTCTTGGGTCTTGAGTCCCATTCTTGGGTGATTTTCAGTATCTCCATCAACGAGTAAATTATGAAATGGTCTATCAACTATAATGATTTCGCCATTTTTCACATCAACTTCCATTTTTTTATTACGAGGGAAACTCGCAACCACTACCTGATGATGTGCACTTGATAAACCGCGCCTTGTAACACTAGCCAACAAATGATTATAATAAAGTAAATCAGTCTAGGTTGCTCATAAATGATCGGTTCAAACCAAGAAAGCCAACAAACCGCACTCATTAAGAATCAAATTAACATGGAATGTTTACCAAGATCAATTACCAATTTTGTCTAATGCTGTTTTTTTTTTTTTTTTTACTATATATCAAACTTGTATCTTTCTTTTTGCAAACCAAATGGACTGTATGTTAAACTTGAGCTAGATAAATATTCTAACTATATATATATATATATATATATATATATATATATATATATATATATATATATATATATATATATATATATATATATAACACATAATTTAATTTGTCTATATGCCGAATGTTATTATTCTTTAACTAGTATTTTCACCCGTGCAATGCACGGAATGGATTTGTTATAATATATTAAGAATATTTAGATCGATATATAATTATATAAATTATAACATCAAATATTATATAGTGCAATTGAAGATCTGTTTTGGGTCGATTGACCGTAGATCGTTGATATTCTCAAATTCAGTGTTCTAAAATAAGTGTATAAATACAATATGTAGATAATTTGCATTGCATTATATATCATTAATTTAATTACTTGTCAGTTAGTTATTGCAAGATCTTGAGATACACTTATATTTTGATATTCAGTAAGTATAACTATATTAGAGAAAAATTCACCTGAGAGTAATGGGATAATCAATTGAGTGATGGTTGGTTGCACGTTGATATTCTCTGGACAAATAACTGTTGGAAAAAATAGCATAAAATGACATTTTAGTGGCTATATTGTGGTACAAATATATGTGGAGTCCACTTTAGATTTGGGTCCGGTCAAAGTAGATTCGAGTTCTTCGTAGTTAGACGAAAAGAGTGATATATTGTATGCTCAAAACGGATAATGTGTGAATGAGAAATTGGTTCACAAAGTTGACCCATTTGAGTTAGAAAAATGAAAAGAAAAAGCTTTCAAGTAGCTTTTGTCCCACATTGGTTTGTGAAGTGGTTTGCACAACTACTTATACAAGAGTCTTTCCAAGGCTTATTGAATTGTATAACATAAAGGCTCTCTCTCGCGCGCAGAGGGGTGCAAAAAAATGAACTTGAAAAGGCTTGACTCATGTGCGCCGACACCTACAAGCACTCTTATGCCAAATTATGGAAGAAAGTATTATAGGAGTGTTTTGAAGATATTGGCACTACAGGGGAATATTTATGTACTATATTATTACGATTAGTAATTTTAATCTAGAATTGTATTACTATATTATTACGATTAGTAATTTTAATCTAGAATTGTATTACGAATAGAAACGTAGGGAAAAATATAATCTAGAATTGTATTACGAATAGAAACGTAGGGAAAAATAAAGTATTATAGGAGTGTTTTGAAGATATTGGCACTACAGGGGAATATTTATGTACTATATTATTACGATTAGTAATTTTAATCTAGAATTGTATTACGAATAGAAACGTAGGGAAAAATAAAGTATTATAGGAGTGTTTTGAAGATATTGGCACTACAGGGGAATATTTATGTACTATATTATTACGATTAGTAATTTTAATCTAGAATTGTATTACGAATAGAAACGTAGGGAAAAATATTTTATTATGAATTGTATTAGGATATTTTAATGTACAATTGTATTACGAATAGGAATTGTATTACCATATTTTAAAATATTAAGCAAGCGGTGTTTTGGGCGGGGAGTTAAAGTTGAGAATATTGTTTTTATTAATAGTATAGATAGTATAGATTCTATAAAAAATATATATATATTATCAAAGAATTATTCATAAATATTTCTGAATGTATATTGGTTAATGGATTGCTAAATAGTATTGCAACATGTTTTGTTCACCCACATACAAATAGTTCCCCCAATAATTTTTTAAAAATGAAATTAATATTTTATTCTCCACCAGCCAGCCAAACTATCTGTAATTCTTTTATGCTATATTAACTAACATTCGTGTTTTCCAAAAAAAAAAAAAAACAACTAATATTCCTTAAATCCTTTCCGGAAACTTGTCAGCAATGATGGCCGGATTTTCCTTAGCCAAAACTTTACGTCCCAAAGCCTTGAAATCAAAATCGCATTTGTGTTCTTCCGGGAACCGATGTCGCCCACAAAACGTTCCTCCACAGCGGCACCCAAAACTCATCAATCCAACCTTCTTATTGCAGCACAAACACCTCTTACTCTTCGCCGGCGCCGCCGCAGTCTCGGCGGCCAAATCGGCATTTGCGGTTGAATCCTTCGGCGTTTTGCATGGAGACGTCGTGAGAGTAACGGCGGCCGACTTGGCAATCTCTTCTTTCAGATAGTCGGTGTAGCACTTGGAACATAGGAACTTGTTCTCCGGCAGGCCGAAGAAGTCGCAGCCGCGGGCACATCTCCGGGGACTTGTCGGCCGGCAACTTTGTGATTGTGAGTCCGACGACATGTTTGATCGATAGATCTCCTTCAATTCCTCTTAAATCTCTCTACGAATTGATGAAGAATATTTGTTTTGAGGTTTTGAGGGTAGCTTTTATGGTTTGGTATATATAAACTGAAATAATATTAACCTCCCACAACCACAAGTATATATATATGATTATAAGAAGGAACCCTAGTCTGATTCGAAATCGTAGGCTGTCTTGATTAATAGATATGGAGTTTATAGGATTTCCATATTGGCGTAGAAGTAGGATTATATTATTGTTTGGATATATAAACTTTTTAAGAATCGGAATAGATCAAAATTAATAAATTAAATAAATAATCACTAAAAAAGAAAGTATATTGAATTTAATTAGGAAAAAGAAAAGGGAAAAAGAATTAATAGTGAAATCCAAGGGCGATGACTGATTTGGGAAATGAATTTGTGAGGGTAATTATATGGTATTTGATTCTCAATAATAATAATAATAATAAATGCACTTGAGGATTAGCCTATCAAATTTTTTGACCATCAAAAAAAGTATGTAGTAATTAAAAATTTTGACCATTTTCAATGGGCAGTCAATAATACTCATAAAGAATTTTTTGGATTCTTAGATTGGTCAAAATGTTTTTTTTCGACCACTATAGGGTGGTCAAAAAATTGCAAAGTTTCAAGCAATGTATTAAACCCTAAACCAGAATTTTCGAATAAATAAGGAGTAAATAACTTACGAGAAACGAGTCACCATCTACAATTAAATGTTATATCAACGATGGGGGCAACTAACTCCAATAATCAAGTTGGTCAATACTTAGCTATCTATTGATTTACTTAATTTGAGTCGATTAACTATGAACAACTTAACTAGACTAATGTATACTGTTTTACCTCATTGTTGTCTTTTTTTCCGACTAAGATCATAAGGCAGATTTCGCCAAGTAGAGATGTGTCAAACAAACGAGTTAGCTCGAAGTCCATTCCAAGTCCAACCTATTTGTCCCAAGCCAATTCATTGACCCCTTACATTTTTTTAAAAGATATAATATGAATATACATTATAATGGAGTAATGCCCATGTGATTATCACAATTTTTAGAAAGTTGTTCAAGAATTTGTTTAACATTTAATATTTGGACAAATTTTATGTGTGATGCAACATATTTGTGTGTTACCGGTCATTGGATTGATAATGAATGAACATGCAGATGGCAAGCCATATCAGGCCAGCCCAAGCTCGCCAACCGCCTATTCTACCCAAAGCACACATTTGGATAGCGACGGCAGACTTTCACATATATCAATACAATGTCATTTGGCAGAGATAATTGTAATTTGACGAAGTAGTTTATTTCTAGTATAATAAAATGTACACTGAGACACGAAGCTGCTGTTTGATACTCATCTTCACAAATCATAAAAGCAAAATTGAAAATGTGTCCTAAAAAGTAGAAAATTAAATTTTAAAAAACACATAAAAATAAAAGATGATAATCAAAAAGATTACTAGTAAATTGGCCTACTACTTCCTCTGACAGTAAGTTGCATAGTCCATATGTAGACTGTAAGATAGTACAGTTTTGACTACCTCACTTCAAAACTTTTAAGTTAGATCAATGAAGTAATTTAAAAGAAAAAAGAAAATTGTTTATGTACGTTTTAGGAGGATATGAGATACACCCTGCTATTATTGATGGGGAAAAAACGAATAATTTTAATAATAATAACCCTACACAAACTAAATTTACCTGCCCAGATGTCCTAGCTTGTTTATCTGTTGAAAAAGACGAGTGTTTTTCTAAGCCAAAACTTCTTCCAAGATGCAATTATGGCTCGAGCAGATGGCTAAACTGCAGCTCGTTTTTGGAAGCTGGTATCCTGTGATTGCATCTTTTTGAAGGATGCAGTGCTCAAAAGAGTTCTGTCAATTCAGAATGGCTATGTGTTTAATGTGAAGCTCTGATCTCTCAGACGTAAGATATTGCTCCTGTTGTCAATCCGAAAGCATCTCATCCAACTCAGATTCCTCGGACATTAAGCTTTCATTTAAGTCTTCTTCCTGCTCTAGTTCAGACATATCCACTAGATCATCTACATTTTGGTCATCATCTTCCTTTTCTGACTGTATATTCCCCCCATCACGGGTTTCTTGGGGACCCAATTCCAATTTTTCTTTGGCATCAGAGACGCTGCAAATGCAGGGTGAAGGGTATTCATGAAAACCCCTACCAGACTTTACCTCCATGGGATCCCCCATGAAGCCTCTCTGAAAGTTATTAACTTGGGATGAAAATTCTTCCCATGTCATGTTATCCCGGCCTAAAAACAGACGCCACAATTTCTTGCCATTTGGCCGAATTGTAGGTTTGTGTCCAAAGTATCTCCTGCAGTCGAGAGAAAAATAAAAATAAAAAATGGCCAAGCTTCTTTTAGCAACTTATGACTAAAATAAGATCATAATATTGTAAATTTAATATGAAGTGTTTATGGCCTGTGGTTTAATGGCTAACTCAAAGTATTAAATTGAGTAACTCAAGTGATGTACTAAGGCTACATGCCTCATGATTTATAAATAGAAGCTTTGTCAAAGACCCACTTAATTTCTCATTTTGGAACTATAGAATACTCCAGCTGTCAGAAAATAGTTGGCCATTTCATAGTTTTTTTGGTCAATTTGACAAAATTTTGAATTTTCAGCAATGATAGATAAATTTAATTTCTTATATTATTTAACTAAACTAAAAGTACTATTTGACTTGGAAACCAAAATCTAAAAACTTCACAAATATATATTTGAAAAAGTCAATCAAAGATAACTTTAGACGGTCAATGTGAAGTGAAGTGAAATGGATCAGTACAAATAGGAGGGAGTACCAAAATAAGTAGCAACATACCTTCGTCCTGATAAAATTTTTGCCATGTTTCCATTGTTGTTGGTAACAAAAACATCACTTTCATCACAAACTATGAAGTCTAGTGCAGCCATGCGGGCAGAAAATCCAGAAAATGATTGTAGTTCTTCAGCGGTGGCTAGAGTGTCCTTTGTATGGAAGTTTGGAAAGAGTTCCTTCAAAGGAGCCAATGTGTCACCTCCTCCATATATTTCACCAGATGCGACATAGATATGAACATCATTGCCATATCCAAGTGCTCTCAACATCAAACCTACTTCTTCAGGAGTTAGAGGGCATCTTCCTTGCCTCCTCCCCTTATCTGGATTGCTCCTCTGCAAAATGAATTTAGCATAACACTCATCTCTATCAAAATTGGATATAAAATGCGAACAGGAGATAAGGTTAGGTCAAAAAGTCACTTGTCATTTGTCCTAGTAGCAGTGGCTTCTGTAAGTACTACATTCTGCGATATGGAGCATGACTGATGACACCTTAATCTTGTTCTAGTTAGCATTGTATAATAATATTAATAGACTGTACCATTTAAAGTGATGGAAGGAAGTTTCAGTCTAAAAATCTTTTGAAGCCTTGGTACATAGATCATCTAATGTCATAGAGAAGTAACATGAAATGAAAAGAAAAGTGAAAGTACTCCTGGAGAAACTTTGACAGTTAGAAATTCTTTATCAAGTCATACTAAAATTTTATGATCAAGTTTATTCGGAATTAAAAATTAGAAATGGTATCATCTAGAAATTGAGAAGATAGTTGGGCTTACATGTAGAGTTTTCCACCTCTTCCTTATTTTCCCAAATGCCATCCTCTCCTCGTCTCCTCCACCATAATAGCATCCTGAGAATGCAAGCATATCAGGTTCAAACCTGTTGAATAAAAAAGTATACAGTATCAGCATGCTTTCTTATCCCTTATCTTCTTTTGGGTAGATCATCAACATCATACTGAAGCTATTACTATTTCCAAAATATTCCCAGGCCTCTAATCTGATATGTGCATCAACCAAAACCAAATAAGAAAAAGAGGCATTTAATAATAAAAATTAATTGAAGTTGTAGGTTAGCAGTTTTGCTCATTTGTGCCTAATAGATTATGAAACCATCGGATGCCCTTAACTTCATCTCATCATCTTCCATCTTCACATGCATATATATATATATATATGGAGTACCCTATTATGTATAGTAGTAACGAATTCTATTAGGTACCTCACAAGTTGAAGTAATTGGGCACCACTCAATTTTAGAAAATGATTTGTATTGATAAGTACACTCCCACTAATGCAAAATCCCACATCACTGGGGAAAAGCAAAAGAAGTAAAATAATTAAGCACAAAGAAGCAGTGAAGACAAACCTTAGGTGAAGTGCTATATAATGCTTGCTCTTCATCCTCATTCTCTGGACCAATTCCTTACCGATTTTAAGTATAGGGTCAACAAACTTCAGAGCATGATAATTAACTCTGCATCTCAGTTTTTGCAACTCTGTATCCAATGAACTCGAAAGTCTGTAGTCAAACTTGGGGATCCTAACAGCCTGTAAAAAAAACATATTGCTTATACGTGTTCTTGACAAGACCTTACTATATGAATGTAAAACACAATTATCACCCTCTTTCTCTTTTCATGCAGCAACAGCTTGATAACAACTGAACTAAGGGACTATTTTACACAGCCAGCAAACATGACATCCAGACATCAATTGCATATTTTTGGGATGAGGCTTAGCAGGCAACTGGCAAAGGAATGCATACCTTGTCATCATAACAAACATTCCATATCCAAACAAAATATGGGAAAATAATAATAATCCTTAATAGTATAGATCTATCTGCATCCATAACATCAGATGAAGAAACACTCTACTGTTATCCATAAAATGTTTAATAAAATTATGAACTATAAATCAGTTCATGGTAATCTATACCAATTCATGGTAATTACTAAATAAAGTTGCAGGCGTCTTACAATAACTTGTGTCTACTATAAATCAGTGGAAAACTTACATGCTTTTTATTAAGTATGGGCACAAAGCGGTTTATATAGTATTTCTCGCTGCATTTCCTTGGAACTCGAACATTATTTGGAATCCATGTCTTTCCTCTCCTAAGTGGGAGCTCTTTTATGATTACAACATCATTTGCAAGATAAGATATGAACCAATCAACATCAAATATGTCTGAAAAATCACTGCAAAAGAAAGCACATGTAGTTGATGCCTTTTCTGAATTACATACAGGAGTTGCAAACTCATGGACTTAAGTTTATTTACATATAAATATATCCCTGATAAAGAACTAGTGTGCAGTGCACCGCACATGTAAAAAAGCATTCTCCAAACTTGCCTGGAATCTTTCCAGAAGGAATTCTTGTCTAGTGCTGGAACAACAAGAGTAGCATTCAAAATACGAGCAACAGCAACAGCATCAACTATCTGCCATGTGGAGGACAACATAGTCCACAATGTAAAATATTTAACCAATGAACATCATTCTTTCTACCCAAAGTTCAAGCCAGCAAGAATTTCAATATATTCATAATGAAGAAGCAATATTCATAAAGTCATATTTTAGCAAAGCACCCAATATATGTTTGTGTGTCTGTGTGTCTGTGTATACATATATATCCAGGTTAAGTCACAGAAGATAAGATCCAACTCATTTCTTTTCTTCTATTTCTTTTTCTTTTTGTACAAAATAAAGAGCAAAATAGCTATATTCCAATACACAAATTTTTACAGTTGTGATGAACAAAGTCAACAAACATTCACTGAAAAATAATTACGGAGTACTTCAAAAACAATGACCACTAAATTGATTAACCTGACTCAAAATGGTAATGAGCATTTGGCAAATGAATGATACAGAAAGCATGGTGGACCTGAATCGAATACATTATTTTCCAAAGTAGGTGATAGGAGTCTATACCAATTTTGGTGATCAGTAAATGTCAAATTATTCATTAATATTAGGTTAAACACCTTGAAACAAAAACCTCCCCTTGAGCATATATTTATAGCAACTATCCATAAATAAATAAATGGATTTAAGATCATGATGAAATTTAACAAAAGTAGACTCATGCAACCAGTCATATCACATTTCTTTCATTACTTTCCCTTTTGGCATTGAATTCCATAACTATTGCCCAGAGGAAAAAAATAAAATAAAATAAAAATTACCCCTGTCCTCTGTTGGTTAAGACCTCCACTGGTTGCAATTGACAAGTACCAAGTTGGATTTGTTCTAGTTTTAGCATCTGTGATTTAGTCCAAAAAGGAAAAAAGATCCAGCATTAATGAAATCCAAGATTAGCAAAAAGATCAGAAGTACTAGATGCAATCAATTACAACCCATAGATTAAAATGTTCCAATATATCCAACAGAAATTTACTTACTAGTTTAAAACAATATTTAGTTATTAAGAAAAAAACAATTGACTTCCACCAAAATGTCCAGTTAACAAGAAAGGAAAGAAAATCTTAACAAGGGGTTGGGGAGTACAAATGAAGAAGGCAAGAAGCTGAGTTATGAGCCTTATTCAAGCTTGACGCACTTGCAAATTTACTACTGGCATTACTACATCCATAGAAAAACTTTGCATTTTTTGACTTCCAAAGATCACGATCATGAATTCCTCCACTGGTCTAGATCACAAAAATTAAAACATCAGATTTATAAAACAAAAATTGCAACGATAAAGTTGAGCAAAAGAGAAGACTTCGAATTAAACCCTAACCGGAATATGAAACACCGGAACTCCAGACACATTACTACCGCCTTCCTCCGCCTGAAAACCAAAGTTGAATAAAACTCAAACATATGTGTCCACGCACACCACGATTCTAAAGAGAAGGAAGAAAAGTAGGTTGAATAATGTACCGATATGTCACGGCGGCGGTAGTGGAGCCGATTGCTATCGGTGAGAGGAGGTGCAAGCAATGCAAGGAAGAGGAAAAGGAAGAGAAGGATGAGAGAGACGAAAAATATGACAGGGATTAGAGACCTTGAGCGGTGGTGCTGGTGCCGCCGCCGTTGCAACGACATGTGGAATTGGTGGCGGAGTTGGCCGTCCTGCTCGCTTCCGTTGCCCTCAGGCGAAGAGATTTTACAGAGAGAAAAGAATCGGCGGGAGCCCGATTCGTTCTGCGGAGATTAAAAACGACGGCGTTTCGGCGTCTCGGCGGCGTTTCTTCTAACCGGAAAGGATCAAACGATACCGGCGACAACTCTATTCTCCGGCGGGCTCCCGGTCGGCTAGCAGTGTTCAGTTTTTCACTTCTTTTATTATTTTCATTTCGTACGGAGCACATTAAAAATGGACAAAAAACAAAAAACAAAAACAAAGATGTTTGAGATCTTGATTTATTAAACCCCTTAACTTTACCTCATAACTTAATTAGACTCCAAAAACTTTGTAAGTTACAATTAGGTACATAAATATGTTGATTTAATGCATCAAGATTTAAATGCCTATTAATAATCTATAAAAGCATCTTCAGTAGTAGAGTTTAATGCATTAAGATCTAAATGCCTATTAATAACCTGTAAGAGCATTTTTAGTAATAGAGTTTTTTTTGTTGTTTTTTAAAGAGTTTTTTGTAAATGTAATTATTAAAGAAATAATGGAAGGAGAGAAAAAAAAAACAAATTTGATTTATTAAAAATAATAAATAAAGGTATCTGTCAGGCACGCCTGACGAGCCCGTGCAGTGCATGCGCCTACTGTGCGCGAAATGCACACAGCATCTCTCTTTTCTTGGTTTCCATTGTCACACTACTACTGTTCCAAAAACCAAAATAACATAAGCAATTATCCTCTATCCTACCATATCTTTTCTCCATGTGGCAAACACTATTCCAAAAACCAACAACAATGATGTAGATGTGCTAATAACAAATCACTAAGTTATCTAATCATGTTTCGATGGCGAAAACCGACGACGGCAACCAACACGTCTCGGATAAGGGTTGGATGCCTTCTTCATAAACGAAGATGGTAAACAAAGGGGGCCACTAAAATTGGTCGCCTGCTCTGTCCCTTGGAGATGGTGACTAGTTTGGTCACCTTCTCCAACCATAGAGAAGGCGACCAACCCTTATCCGGCAATATGATGGTCGTCATCTTCGATTTTTGTACCGTAACACTGTCGAAACACATAGTAACTTGTTATTACATGTAACTAGTAGGTATTTGGGTTTTGATGCACTAAATTAACATGGTTATGTACCTAATTACAACTTTTAAAAGCTCGAGACTCTAATTGATTTATTATGTAATGTTTAAGGGTGTATTAGACCCTTTTCCATTAAATAAATAAATGAAAGCAAAATAATATTGTTCAAAATAATATATTACAAGCAAAATCTCCTATGAGGCCATTTCAAGATCGATTTTTTCATAAGTATTAACTAACTATTTTTTTAGAAACACTCATGATTCTTTACAAAATATCTTCACCATCGTGATTCGATCATGTGGCCACCCACTATATATTTAATCCATAAATATTACAAAAGTATTACATTTCTCCTTCTAAATAACAAACAATTTATTATTATTATTGCCAAAGACCTTGTTGTCAAGTGGCATCCGGTGTCCCAGTTAACACTCTCACATGAATAATGGGAGTGGGTTCGAAAAAAAAAACAATTTATTATTGATTAATGTTACATTTTCAAGCATAAATATTACATTTTCACATTTACACGCCCTGTTTCAGGAATAAAGCCCTTAAACTTGATTGAACACTAAAACCCTTAAACTTGATTCATTTATTGCTATTATAATTATTGAAATTAGTACAATTGAAACAATCCAATAAATAATTTGTAAGTTGTAATAATGGAACAGTGATCTGATATGTGACACCAGTTGTAAGTTCATATTGCATTATGAACTCTGATATAAAAATTATGCGTTTTCAGTTAACACATTTCATATCTACAATTAACAATTTTTATACATGTAAACAGTCAAAATAGATAACTTGGTAATTGCTGACATATGATATAATAGCTACAAGTACAAAATTGTCACTTGTAGGTACAAAATGTGTCAACTACAACACAAAATCTGAATGTTATTTTTGAATCAGGTCTACAATGCAAGGTATATCTGGTCCAAGTATAATTTGTCATGTGACACAGTTAAATGCAAGTTGTTGGGACATGAATCTTAAAGGCCCATGTATCCAAATAATATCATAGGCCCAAACGTTTATCCCATGCTTACTCACTCACTCAACTCCCCCTAAAAGCTCTCTCCTAGGCTCCTAGATTATCGCTTATGGCTATGGAGATAGAAGAAGAAGGGTTTTAGCCGGCAACAAAGAACAAATAATTCTCTATAAATTCCAAGCAATTTTGAAAATGTCTTCGTTAACGTTGAAGCCATTCTTCCTATTACAATCTCGACGTTCTTCGTCTTCATCTTCCTCGACTTCTTCACCTCCGGCTCTCGTTTCGTGCCGGAAAACTCGACTCTTTCCTTCCACTAGCATCTCGGTGAGAACTAGTGGCCGGGGAGGGTTCATTGTCGGAGCTCAATCTTTCGATAGCTCCGATTCTGACGGCAAGGACGCCGATAAAAACGATCCTAATGCCGCCGATTACAAACCTCCCAACGGCACTTTGGTACTCTCCGTTACATTCTCTACGTTTTGTGTCTACCGATTATTACATGTTTGTCGCATTTTCTTCTACAATGAGTAATTGATCAGGTTCAAAATCAATCGATAATTTAGTCGCATTGACTGCTTAAAAAAATTAACGGAGTTTGGCAATGGAGGCAGTAGTATTTGTGTAAATGAATGTTGTAGTATCAGCAAATAGAAGTTTTGAATGCATGAATTACTAGTACTGAGTTTGGAAATGTAAATTTTGCAGCATAAGAACAGGACGGATATTTTAAAAAATTAACGAAGTTTGGCAATGGAGGGAGTAGTATTTGTGTAAATGAATGTTGAAGTATCAGCACATAGAAGTTTTGAATGCGTGAATTAATAGTACTGAGTTTTGAAATGTAAATTTTGCAGCATAAGAACAGGAGGGATATTTTGCTGGAGTATGTCCAAAATGTGCAGCCTGATTTTATGGAACTGTTCATCAAAAGAGCGCCTCAACAGGTACTGTTAATGGCTGCATTAAACTGAAGATATAGGCAATTCATGGTATATGCAATGATGCAAGTATGTCTTCTTGGAATTTCATATGGATAATGCATGTTTAGGTCAAATTCAGAACTTCTTGTTTTCCTGTATTTCATCTATTTCTTGTAGCCAAAGAATGTAGGAAGAACTAAACTTTCTCCTGGTGATGCCATGAAAGGTAGTGGATGCAATGCGCCAAACAGTGACAAATATGATGGGAACACTGCCTCCTCAATTTTTTGCAGTCACAGTAACCACTGTATGTGCCTGTGTTTGTCAAGCTTTGCACCCTTTTTTTTGTGGATTTTGATGTCTTTGCTTTATCATGGACATGCATTAGATTTAAGCCTGGCTCCTTATTAATTTTGAGTGTACATTGACTTCTCCTCAGGTTGCTGAAAATCTTGCGCAGCTTATGTATAGCGTTATGATGACAGGATATATGTTCCGAAATGCACAGTTCCGATTGGAGATGCAACAAAGCTTGCAACTTGCTGCTCTTCCTAACCCTGAAACACAGGAGAAAACTGTGAGTTTATTTTTTCATTGCATTTTCCCCTTCCTGGTTGTTTCATATTCAACTTTGATCCCGTGGCTATATTACTGCAGAAATTCTACAAAGTACAAACATTTATGAGAACACATATCATCTTCTCTGATATGATTAAAAAAAAAAAACTACTCCGTAGTTGATTGCATTACGCAGGGCAAAGCTAGAATTTTGAAAAGTGGGGACACACATAGAATCCGAGTATCCGACTACTGTGGATACCTATTATTTTAATAGCATTTTCAACTAATTACTCTGTAATAGTTTATTAATAAAGGAAAAATTAAATTTTAGTAAAAGATATTCTAACCTTCACAATAAAATAGGGACAAATACAAGAAACTTTTATATGTAGCATAGTATATAGATAGATAATGTGGTAGTGCATCCTCTTTATGATGATTACTTTATTACTGTTACTGCTTACTCAACCTACAGCTTTTGTCACATGGCAGGGTAGCTTTTATTCTTAGCCAGTTTTAATTATGGGCTTTATATGCTGTTAAACCTGAGCTAAGACACCAGTACACCACCCACCTTAGCTGTGGCGGGAATAAAGAACTATGATGTCTTTCCCCAAGGTCAAAAGATTAGTTATAATCCACTTTTTGTTCTCATTATTTCCTCTATCCATAGCCTCGCGTTGCACTGTTAATGCTACGAGCTATTCCCATTTATTAATTCTTTACTTCTTTCAATCCCCAAATATCTCTCTTCTAAAATCTCATCCATCACTGATTTACAAGCAACTTAACACATATATTTATTAAAAAACTGATTCAAATTTAGGCATTTAGCAGTATTTATTTAAGTACTTAGGGTCATAAAGTTTGAATATTTTATTTGTCTCTCTCTAAACTCTAACTCCTGCTTGCATCCATAGAGCAACCTAACATAATTGAAGAACATTAAAGGGAATTTGGTCTACGCAGGTCTAAGATGGTGACACAATTCATTCCCTTGTTTATAATTCAATGTTTTATGTTCATATGCACAATGGCTTCAGGATGAATTTTTACTTTACAGTATTTGGATCTCAATTCTATCTATCAGCACTGTAAATATCAAAGCACGGTTCAATTCAAAGTTATAGAGTCATGCACGATATATTTGTGATTTTGCAGAGCCTATTTCCTTTTATCACTGCTGATTATTTTTTCTTATGTAGATTTATGTTCTCAGTGTATCCTAGTTACTTGAATCACTGTTTACATTTTCTTCTGTGACTCTGTCAGACCTTTTCAATATCTGATGGGGAATTGAAAACTCTTTATTATACAGGATTTACCAGATTATGCACCAGGTACACAGAAAAAGGTCACTGGTGAAGTTATTAGGTGGAATAACGTTTCTGGTCCTGAAAAAATAGATGCAGTGAAATACATTGAGTTACTTGAAGCAGAAGTTGAAGAATTGACTCGTCAAATAGAGAGGAAAGCTGCTAATGGACAGAATGAATTGCTTGAATATCTAAAGACTCTTGAGCCTCAAAACCTCAAGGTAAGAATGTTAACAATTCTTTTTTTTTTGAAAGCAATGTTAACAATTCTTGATCTAGGGGGTATTTGAGCATTCTAGTTCCTGATCTTGCATATCATTGATCTTAAGACAAGCTATTCAGTACCTTTGGTTTATCTTTTGTCAGGCAGTTCATTTGTAATTGGTATGACTACCATACCAATGCCTATATTCCGTTATCTTTTGTGTTGATAAACGTCCTGAAAGCTTGTTAGTTCCATTTCCATTTGCTAAGCACTCTCTGGTATGGATATATTATTGTGCAGGAGCTAACTAGTAGTGCCGGTGAAGATGTTGTGCTAGCGATGAACACATTTATAAAACGCCTCTTAGTAGTTTCAGATCCTAGTCAGATGAAGGTACAAACCTGCTTCACAGAACTACCTTTTTAAATTCTTGTTACTTGAACTCAGGATTACCCCATTGCAAATTATCTATTTTTTGTGGTTGAGAGGTGCGACTTTCAGCTGTCAGCATGCCCTAATATATAAACTCATTGACTAGGGACTAGACATTTAGAAATCCTCAAGTTCTTTATTTATTTATTTATTTAAAATGGGCTGCAGACAAGTGTAACAGAGACGAGTGTTCCAGAACTTGCAAAGCTCCTTTACTGGCTTATGGTAGTCGGTTATAGCATTCGCAATATTGAAGTCCGCTTTGATATGGAACGGGTGCTTGGCACTCCACCAAAGCTTGCAGAGCTACCTCCTGGTGAAAATATTTAGCTGCCCACGCGAGTTTCTACACACAACAACTACCTAGAGTCTGTGGTTTTGTTGGTACAAGATTTATACCATTAAAAGAAAATAGTCTTTATGGGAGTTTAGAATGCTGTTTTACATGTTTTTCAGTCTTAGAACAGCTTGCCCAGAAGTGAAAGACAAACCCACAGGAGTAACGCTTCTCCCTATTGTTTTTATTTTCAATATTTTTGTATGCTAAAGCTGCACTCATAGTTTGCTGCTTTGATATTGTACTTGGTTAAATTCATCTTCTGCAGACACATTTGGAGCACGGTTTGGACACAATTTATGGAAATTAAATTATTTGTATTTCTATTTTTGTACGTAAAATGACAGTAATAACTGACAAGGGAAAATTATATTATGAATCTAATCTCACTAGGAAAAGACCAGTTCCAAATTTCATCATAAATGGTGAACACAGGGACAGCAAATTCAATAAGATACACCCAAAAAAGAGAAAAATGTATCCAATGAGCCTTTTACCCCAATAATACTTGTAGAATTCGTAGATTAATAGAAGCATATGCAAAATTTTTGGCTATACACATATCTAGCAAAAACGCGGCATTTGGAACTTGGTTGCACATGTAGCTTCTTGCCATCGGACACAATGAATAGCCTATTCTGAACCAGAGCTTCATTCCCATTAGCATAAAGAAACAAGAATGCCAACCCTCCCCGATCCCAGATAGCCCCTACAAATGGAACCGCTTAAAAAGCTAAGCGCCAATTGGGTACCACTGGTTCGGCCAGCGGGGGTACGCACGTTTGAATAAACTCATGCATACAGTGTCGTGCTGCTGGAGGACTCCATTGAAAACGCACTTCATTGCCCCTGAGAGTCGGATATAAAAAAATACAACTAAGAATTTCTTCCCGTTCTGTTTTTTTCAATCAACTACTTTAACTTTTTGAAAGGCACGGATTGATTTGAGATTACACAAATATTTAAACCTATTACTAATAACTTCAGTTTAGTAAGAAGGCATACCATGTGTGCCAAGAGGTTCCCTAATACGACCACGGCGACCACACTTTGTCCAAACCTCAACAGGCTGCAGGAAACAGTAATATCAACAAATAATTCATAAAACTTGAAAGCAGTTATACCTCAATATCAAGCATATTATATCAAACAAACTCCTTTACCTTGAACCATCTCACATCCTCCGGATTGTGAAACATGTATCTTACAGAGGCTTTCATTTTTGACACTCTTTGAGGGTAACTGCATCACAGACATTAAGTGCATTGTGAAAATCGAGTTTTAGAATATCTATAATTGTCATCTCAAATGAGATTTTCTAATAATTTTGTCTACTCTAGGTTATTTATGCTTTCATATTTTTGTCTACGAAGGCAAAAATAATACTTGCATACAGAGACTACAAAAAGAGCGAAATTTTACCCCGTCAAAATAATTTTCTTCAGAATAATTCTATCAGGGTCAATACTTCTCAAGGAACCAACAGCGGCAACAGCCAATGAAGTAGATTCTCCATCAGTCTTGAGAGCAATCAATGGAAGTGGGGGAAATGAAATTGGAGCATAGATTGAAGCAATTGAAAAGCGCCCAGCATGAAGAAACCTCTCCATTTTGTGTTTGTCAGAGTTGATATTATCTGAAGAAAATATCGGCCTGCAACCAACAGAAATTTTGCAGTAAGAATTTACTATACATAATAGCAAAAAATCTAACAACTCTGTTACCCGAGACATTCTAAGAAAACTATACCTTGCCACAAACTGGCGAAACCCAACATGAAACAACATTTCGTCTTTTGCTTTGATAGGGGCACTGTATGACTCATGCTTTTTTATGCTGTAAAGACAGACAATAGTAATTAGAAATGTATATTTCCAAAGATATAAACATATAACAGTAGGTGCTACATCATAGAAAGGCAAAGACAAGAAAGCAATGAAATAAAAATGTAATTCAACACAGACCTGAAATGAAGGACAGAAACTTTGGACTCATGTTGCAAGAGACCACATGAGATTACAGGCATGGTCTTAACTAGCATACATAGCTTGTTTGCAGCACCAATAGGCACATCACGGATATGTAGCCTTGCATATGAGCCTGCTGGTACACATTCTGAAACATTATTTTGTTCCAAATCTTGAGCCTTAGCCAGTACAAGCTTTTGTGTCCTAGTGAAATTATCAAATGCAAATATTCTAGCATACTCTGGAGGTAGAGATTCCTGAACGCACACACACCCACAATATTTGAAATTGTCAGATAACATACGAAATCACAAGGAAAAAAAAACAGAAGATATGTTCCGTTAGAGCAAGTACTTTGGGATCCCACGAAGAAGTTCTGAAAGACTTCAGGCCTCTGTATTTGGCGAAGCGTTTCCTAGCAGGAACATCCAATGGAGTATCCACTTCATCAGGGTACTCTGGTATGAAAAAGTAAACCATCAGACGCTGATTTCATCAATTAATTTTCACATGAACAAAAATGCAGAAAAGCAGACAAAAAGATAGAATAGATGAACTTAAAGAATAAGATCAACAGAATTTGAGAATGTTATATCTGCAATAAGATCAAATATGTTTCAGTAAAAATGAAATATCAATATCATATGATTAAATTAATAAACCATAACCAAGTATAAGTGGAAAAAAAAAGGTGAGATTATTTCATTCCATGCATATTACAACAAATATAAACTTCACTGGCCTAAGCCCTGAGGACCCCTCCCCCACGGTAGCGGGCATCAGCAGTTATTTCACAACTAAGTGTATTAGGGCTAGTTAGAATAAATAACAGAACCTAAGTAAGTTTTATGGTATGGAAAACTAGATTCCAAAGCTCAAGCTCAAAGTTGGTGCAACTTAGGCAAAGATGGAATGTTTTGAATTTTGTACTGTTTAGTGAAATCAAGAATCACCAAAAGTCTGTGTGTGTATATATATCTACAATCTTAATCAAAGCCAATAAAGTTAGGGCACTAACGGGAAGGAAAAAATGTTAGTGGTAATTATTTACTTAAATGAATGGTTCATATTATTTTGATTTTAGTAATTTTTTATGATTTTTCGTCTTTACCCTCTATTATATTATTTTCTTCCCTTAAATAACCCCACATTCCGTTAGTATAAACTTTAGTAACGGAATATTCTGTTAACTTTTAACTTACCCATTAATTTCTATAAGAAAGTTCTTAGGTTCGAACCACATCCCAATCAGAGTTAGCATAATTGTTAAACATATACTATGAATATGCTAGAGTATATTATTGAAAAGTAAGTACTCTACTCTATTACTCTTATTAAATTAAATTAAATTAATTGGCAGCTACAAAAAAAAAAATACATATGCATTTCTTTAATTTAGAATTTTGATGTTTACAATGCCTTTATTAAAAAAAAATTATTTATTATCAAAAAATTAAAAGAGAGATATAATTTCATGAGTCATATTGTCTTTTTTTCTACAATAAAAATTATTCATTATCAAAAAAATTAAAAAAGAGATATAATCTTGTATTGATATACTTTGAAGTTCTTATTTAAAAATAAACATTGGGCATTGTGAAAAAACTAGTAAATATATATAAGTATGGAAGTGTCTCAATAGTAGAGCAAACTACTTGTCAGAGAGAATTTTCCTTAAAGTTAGGAACTTGGGAAGTTTGCGGAAGTATTTTTCATCAGAACTCAAGCAAGAAATTTTCAAGAAAATTCATTTTTTGTTTTGAGTTGTGATATGCACTTCTTCCAATGGGTATGATATGCGGGGTTTCCTCTAGGAATGATTTCTAAAACTTTTAACTTTTAGTTTCTGCATCTACTCCCACATTTAACAAGTTAACAACCCTAAAGCTTGATGTTCACAACCATTCTTTACCCCAACCCTAAAGCTTACGCAAGCCAATAATTCTCCACCTGTTTTACATTTAAAATAGCATATGTAACAACCCTACGTTCAGAGCAATGCCAATCATACATCATCTCTATGACTCACCACTAAAAAGAACACAGCAAATAATCATGTAAAAGAGATCAATGAAAAGCTTTTACTACCTTCGTCTTCTGCATGGGATTCTTTAATTTTCTTAATCTCATCCTCAATTTGCTCCTTAGTCAACTTCTCACTCTCCTATAAAACAGTGAAATAAAGCTTCCATATTCAGGAACAATGAATTTATGGCTTGTTTGATCAGTATATAATTTATTACTTGGTAGTTCTTTTCTCAAATTCCTCCCACCTTCCACAAATATTTTTATATGGGTAGATATTTTCATTTTTGTGTGCAGGAACTTTAGTGAGGTTCATAAGTTCATTTGCAAAAACACTTGTCATATAGAAATTATACAAGACTCATCAATATCAATATTAAGTATTATGTGAGTATGTGACTGAATCAACACGTTGTAACTACTCACCATCATCACAGAATCTGTATCTGTTTCTTCATCGGAGTGCAGTGAGAGGGAACCCTGATCCTCATCAAGAGCAAAGCAATCCCCATGTCCTTGTCTGGGAATAACATCTTCACCATTATCAAGTACCATACCATCATCTCCATCTTCATTCTCTTCACTCTCTGAATTGTCAACATCAGAGTCATCGACAATCCAAGCAGCCTAAAATTAATATTCCATGTCATTTCTCACCATCAGTGATATGCATTTATATTGTATGTAGTATGAAAAATTAAGTGAATATCAACATTGAATGCCACAAACCTGGTAATCAGAAGTTCCTCGAGGAAGCATCTTATTTTTCAACTTCTTTTCCTTGTGATTTCTTTCGGCTTCAGCCATTTCCTCCTCTGTTGGCCATGTCTGATTAAAATAAATCAGATCAACAATACTATGAAATTCCCAAAATCTGATAACAATTAATTCAGTAGCAGGTTTAAGTCTAAAGCATTTCAACCAGAGAAACTACACTGTGTAATCCTTTTAATCTTAGTCACAACTCACAAGAATCCCATTTAATTGGACATACCTGCTCTCCAGCCAATGGATCAGGTACATTTTCAATAAGTAAATGCTCTTGCTTCAGAGGGTCAGGAGTCAGGCAACTGATCACCTGCAATGCATTGGTAAAAACAGTAAGTACATGAGAAATTACACACCACTATGAAGCTAAGAATGAACATATGAATATATCCATATTGAAACTTAAATAATCTAAATGAAAAGTTCCAGATGCTATAGCACTATGCTAATATCCACTATTAAATTGGTGATATAAGCTCTAATATTGGAATAGACATGCAACATTGAATTTTTTATTACTTTATGCTTGTCTGGCCCAGCTTATGTTGGTGCTTATATGTTTCCAAGCAGTAGAAGCTGGACCAAGCAATACTTGAAAATAGAATTTTAAAGACACCTGTTGATCTTGTATTTGTATCCAAAAATCGGCAATTTTATAATATCAACAATACTTGAAAAGAGCATAATAAACCAATGATGTTTGTGGGGAAGAAGATATTCCTCCAGTAACAAAGGATCCTATTTTCTTGTTTAGTGGTGGTGATGCATGGGGGTTAGGATTGCCCAGTGGGAGGGGTTTCATGCAAGTAAAGAGCCGTACTTGTGCATTGTCTATTTCATCTGACTCCATCAAGTCATCTCCTTTTCTTGCATTCAGGGAACATGGATCCTTAAGCAGTTCAATCTTCGATAATTGAAAATCTCCAACACCTGAAATGTGAACCTAACACAGCCATATGTAATGTTAAATGCAGTATATTACCTATATCAAGATGAATCATGTTAAATCCAATACTAACCAACTGATTGATAGAGAGACCACGAGCGCGAACATAACCAGTGAGCAAGACTGTGCATTTCCCAGAAGCAGAATCATCAGCTACCAAATCAACCTGCAAAATATCAAAGATCCAGATATAGTACCCAATAGTAATGCCTTGCATAGCATTCGGAATATGACATGGGGCATACATCAGTAATGGTCAAAAGAAGAGCTGAGAAGCATATCAAACCCATGCACTCTTTATTTAGCACTCACAAAACACAAAAGAAATTGGCATATACTATGATGTCTTTCAATTATTAAGAAAATGACATCCATTAGATGAAAATATTGGCATAAAATTATATATATACGCCAAAATGTAAAAATAACCTCTTTCTACAGTTTTTCCATATTTCCATTTGTAACCTAAAAATTTATATGAATAAATAACATGCCAGGTTAACTACAGAATGTATCCAAAAAATGAGTATCATATGGTAAAGGGGGGAACGGAAACCATACCTTTTGAGCCATGACATAAGGTCGCTGGTTACGCCAATGGGGGGCTGTTAGTCTTTGCTCTTTAAAGAGCCACATGAACTAGGATCAGAATACACAGCAAAATGTCAATGAACAGCTCAAGGGGAAACAACACAGGGATCATATTAGAAGACAAACATAATTGGTTCAAATCATCACAAAAACCTAAAAGCATTCCAGTTTAAGGAGTGAAATTAACAATACCTTATGCAACTCATCCTTTGTACCTGCTGGATAAAATTTACAACCCTCTGGAAATTCAGAAGCAAGGCTAGAAATGCACGCCTTCTTCAAATCTTGTTTTCTTTTCAACTCACTAGGTAAATCCTGCAGTATGGAAGAAAAATCTTTAAATCTTTCAGGATGTAGTTTGAGAGAGAAATAAGGGAGGGAGCAGTGTACTCACACGAATGAGCACTGCAGTACTTGGAAGACCAATAGCTCTAAAGACAGAGAGGCAATGATATCCAAATGAATCAATATAATCTTCTTGACTTGTAGAGATTGCAGATGCTACAAAAGCTATCAAATCAGCAACCTGAAAAGATCAAACCTCCAAAGATTAAATTCCCTTAATTCAAGATACATAAAAGCCAAAGAGAAAAGAGAATAAGGTTCAAAGCACCTAATGATCAAGTACCTTGGCCATTTCCATACATGCCAACAGATCACCATGAGGTGCTTTCAAGACCTGGATCAGCATCAGCCAACTTTTCATTAGAACTCTAAGAAAACTATTGCAAAAAAAAAAAAAAAAAAAAAATTAGGCTTCAAAACAGGAAATAATTCATCTGTAGTATAACGATCTGCTTGGGATTATAAAGAATTAATTATCTATGACAAATTTGAGCAAATCCCATGATAGTTAATGTTTTTATCAAGTTCCACCTGCATCTATAGTGACCTAGACAACCCATACCCACTAGCTCCACCTCCATCCCTCTCCACCTTGTAATATAGATATAGATATCAGGTTCAGTAAAACATAATTGATTTATTATCCTTGGGGTCAAACTAGTGACTTCTTCCTTCTCCACCTTGCAATATACCTAAATCAGATTCGGTAAAATATAAAAGACTTACAAGACATTCCTTGTTAATTAAGATCATTACAAACATATTAATAAATCACAGTGCTCTGTTTTAAAAATAAAAATAAAAAATAAAAAATCACAGTGCTCCATCATTAGGAAGTAGCTCATCTTTTTGTTGAATTAAAGGAAGCTCATTCCAGGAAAAATAAAATAAAAGTTATAGTAGCTTTTGGCTAGCACAATGAGTCAAACAAGTGAATATCTACAGAGGAACGGATTCATTTCCTTGAACATTAAAAGATCCATCTGCACATTTATCATTTCAAAGGTAAAATACCAAGAAGGTAAATAAATAATTAAAAAATAATAACACATGGGAGCATAACATACAGTTGCTCTTAGCTTAAATTCTGAAGAAGCAACTGCTGGAAACCCGGAAGAAGTGCCTTCAGCAGATAATAATGTCAGAATATCTTGTTCAAGGGAGCAAAGGTCCAGAGATGCAGAAAGACCAAATAGAACCTGTCACAGGGAAAATGAAGGACAAATCATCAGAGTTGATTTCATTCGCATTTTCCTGAATTACCATGAGCTACATAGAAGCATAAAGTGAAACACTTACAATGACACGAGGAGGAGCATCTGATCCAGACGAGGCTCTTTTCTCCTTCAAAAGAGCTGCCTTCTTTTGCTCCCTTATCTACACAAATGAAATGTCCATTTAACTAATAAAACAATAGCACATAACATGGAAACTCAAGAAGTCTCCTATCAGCTGATTAACTCAATTTCAATTATACAACTACTGAAAATAACTACTCCGTACTATTTATAATACAATCAAGATTCATCATGACCTCTTTCAGTACGGATAAAAAGGGAAATTATCATTTTACCATCTTATTGCGCTGCAGCCGAGTCGCCCGAGCTCCCTTGAGGACATTGCGTTCCGGCCTGGCCCATTTGCCTTTGTCTGTGAATCAAAATCAAGAATCGAAAACTCAGGCCAACAATAAAACGCAAGAATTAAGGTGAAAAAAAGATGTGGATAAGATGATTAACCTTGGGAAGGGACTTTGTGAACGTTGCGAGATGACTTGGAAGAGAAGCGAGTCTTGTGCGCCTTGTTCACTTGAGCTCGGCCGCCCATTATTACCGGCGTCTTGTCGTCGCCGCCGCTGCCTATAGGCAATTAGATGGTAAACCCTTGTCGGCCTGTGGCGGTAGGGNAAAAAAAAAAAAAAAAAAAAACATAGGCTTCAAAACAGGAAATAATTCATCTGTAGTATAACGATCTGCTTGGGATTATAAAGAATTAATTATCTATGACAAATTTGAGCAAATCCCATGATAGTTAATGTTTTTATCAAGTTCCACCTGCATCTATAGTGACCTAGACAACCCATACCCACTAGCTCCACCTCCATCCCTCTCCACCTTGTAATATAGATATAGATATCAGGTTCAGTAAAACATAATTGATTTATTATCCTTGGGGTCAAACTAGTGACTTCTTCCTTCTCCACCTTGCAATATACCTAAATCAGATTCGGTAAAATATAAAAGACTTACAAGACATTCCTTGTTAATTAAGATCATTACAAACATATTAATAAATCACAGTGCTCTGTTTTAAAAATAAAAATAAAAAATAAAAAATCACAGTGCTCCATCATTAGGAAGTAGCTCATCTTTTTGTTGAATTAAAGGAAGCTCATTCCAGGAAAAATAAAATAAAAGTTATAGTAGCTTTTGGCTAGCACAATGAGTCAAACAAGTGAATATCTACAGAGGAACGGATTCATTTCCTTGAACATTAAAAGATCCATCTGCACATTTATCATTTCAAAGGTAAAATACCAAGAAGGTAAATAAATAATTAAAAAATAATAACACATGGGAGCATAACATACAGTTGCTCTTAGCTTAAATTCTGAAGAAGCAACTGCTGGAAACCCGGAAGAAGTGCCTTCAGCAGATAATAATGTCAGAATATCTTGTTCAAGGGAGCAAAGGTCCAGAGATGCAGAAAGACCAAATAGAACCTGTCACAGGGAAAATGAAGGACAAATCATCAGAGTTGATTTCATTCGCATTTTCCTGAATTACCATGAGCTACATAGAAGCATAAAGTGAAACACTTACAATGACACGAGGAGGAGCATCTGATCCAGACGAGGCTCTTTTCTCCTTCAAAAGAGCTGCCTTCTTTTGCTCCCTTATCTACACAAATGAAATGTCCATTTAACTAATAAAACAATAGCACATAACATGGAAACTCAAGAAGTCTCCTATCAGCTGATTAACTCAATTTCAATTATACAACTACTGAAAATAACTACTCCGTACTATTTATAATACAATCAAGATTCATCATGACCTCTTTCAGTACGGATAAAAAGGGAAATTATCATTTTACCATCTTATTGCGCTGCAGCCGAGTCGCCCGAGCTCCCTTGAGGACATTGCGTTCCGGCCTGGCCCATTTGCCTTTGTCTGTGAATCAAAATCAAGAATCGAAAACTCAGGCCAACAATAAAACGCAAGAATTAAGGTGAAAAAAAGATGTGGATAAGATGATTAACCTTGGGAAGGGACTTTGTGAACGTTGCGAGATGACTTGGAAGAGAAGCGAGTCTTGTGCGCCTTGTTCACTTGAGCTCGGCCGCCCATTATTACCGGCGTCTTGTCGTCGCCGCCGCTGCCTATAGGCAATTAGATGGTAAACCCTTGTCGGCCTGTGGCGGTAGGGTTTATAACCACCAAATCAAACGGTACTCCGTTATAAATAAAAGAAATGAGTCAAATGAGGAATTGCACCGTAATGAACTCCAAATCTCCAATACTATTACTCCCTGCATTATTTACAGTGTTGTTGGATATTATCCCCCATACCCCAAACCATCAAGAACGGCCCAAGCCCAATATGCCCAGTTGTTATATTATGGATCCGGGTTCATTTTCATAATTTTAGAACCCAATGTTCACAATTACAGAACTCTATATTTGATCTATATTATGGACTCGGGTTCATGTTCATAATTTTTTAGTCTATATAACAAAATTGTGAATATATAATTCAAAAATTGTAAATATTTTATAAGTTTAATTGTGGTCCACTCAACTATGTAGATCCATGCACTAATGATTGGCCACAAATCTATCTAAATTTATTAAGTAGTATCTTACAAATAAATATAGTACCCCTTAAATGTATCAATTTTCTTCTTTTTGTTGTTAGATCACGAAGTGTTATCATATTCAAACTAAACGCAGTTTGCACCAGGTGCAAACTGGCTCAGTTAAGGGGCAGAGTCGTAAATATATTTATTTTTTTTATACGAGATGAAGTTTTGAACTCTCGACCTCTTTTAAATGATGATAGTGTACAACTACTCATATCAACTAAGTTAATGTGTCAATTTTTTGTCCAGTTATTTGTGTGTAGAATTAATATCGTAGTATCGTTGATGTATGGAGATATCGTACGACATTAGTTTGGATAGTATATGTTGTATACCTTATCAAACTTTTTTAGTTTAAATAATCAATGCATCACCATCGAAATTCTTCAATTACCCATTTTAAATTGTAGCAAAGATGTCGCCATGGGCATTCAGTTGGTCTCAAAATTAAAGTTCAAAAATAAAAATTGAGTTTCACCAATAGTAGTGTATGAGCGACCTTTAAAAGTGAAGAAACTCCTTGTACAGTAAACAAATGACTAACATCTGTTCAATGAGTTAGCTACCGTGATTTATGTATTCTCAGATATTATGTCGGGCCTTGAACTTTGATATTAGAAATTCAACTTTTGAAAAGAAAAATAATAAAAAAGATGTCATCACACAAAATGACATCTATTTTTATTTATAGTAGTAGGGAGTAATTAATATTATTGTGAAAAAAAAAGAAAAAACGAAAGAGAGCCGATAAAATTATCTTGCCAACGGCCACGTCGCCAGTGTGTCTGTGTGGCCGGAGAAGGAGGAGGAGGATGAACGCACTCTTGCTACCTCCCTCTTTACACTTCCGTTTTCCATCTCTTCATTTCTGCCGGAGAATTCTCCGCCGTGAAAAACCATTCGAGCCGCCAGTCTTCGCCGCTGCTCTCTCTATCACCACCGCCTCCTCCGCCAGACAATTCAGCCTCGGCAGCGAACCGCAAGAGGCAGAAGGATACGACGTCGCTTCACTCCCTAATCGCAACTACGACTTCACCCCTCTCATTGAATTCCTATCGGCTTCTTATACTCCCACGTACTCCGACGCCGAGTCGTCTTCTCCCACTCGTCTCGACCCGGCCGAGTTAAAGCTCGCCGAGTCGTACCGAGCTGTCCCCGCGCCGCTCTGGCACAACCTCCTCAAGTCTCTGTCGTCTGCGCCGGATTCATTTCCTACCGCCTACGCGCTCGTTACTTGGCTGCAGAAGCACAACCTTTGTTTCTCCTACGAGCTTCTCTACGCCATTTTGATTCACGCGCTCGGACGCTCCGAGAAGCTCTACGAAGCGTTCTTACTCTCCCAGCGCCAGACGCTGACTCCATTGACCTACAATGCGCTTATCGGCGCGTGTGCTCGCAACAACGATATCGAGAAGGCACTCAACCTGCTCACCAAAATGCGCCGAGACGGTTATCATCCTGACTTTGTGAATTACAGTTTGATTATTCAGTCGCTTACTAGGAGCAATAGCGTTGATTCTGCTATGCTAGAGAAGTTGTATGCGGAAATTGAGGCTGATATGATTGAGCTTGATATGCAGTTGTTGAATGATATAACAGTGGCGTTTGCTAAGGCGGGGAACGTTGATAGGGCTCTGGATTTTCTCGGTATGATTCAAGGAAATGGCATGAGCCTTAAAAGAGCTACCATTACAGCTATAATATCTGGTTTGGGGCATTCTGGTAGGACAGAAGAGGCAGAAGCTGTCTTTGTGGAGTTGAAGGAAGGTGGATTAACGCCTACTAAGAGGGCATATAATGCCCTCTTGAAAGGTTATGCAAAAGCCGGTTGTTTAAATGACGCTGAGGATGTTGTATCTGAGATGAAGAGAAGTGGGGTGACACCAGATGAATATACATATAGTCTACTTATTGATGCATGTGCAAATGCGGGCAGCTGGGAGAGTGCTGAGATTGTGTTGAAAGAAATGGAATCTAATGGTTTGCAACCTAATTCGTTTATCTTCAGTAGGATATTGGCGAGTTATCGTGATCGGGGAGAGTGGCAGAAATCATTCGAGGTGCTCAAGGAAATGAAGAGTTGTGGGGTTAAAGCCGATAGGCATTTCTATAATGTAATGATTGATACCTTTGGCAAGTATAATTGTCTTGAACAGGCAATGGATGCATTTGAAAGAATGAAAGTGGAGGGAGTTGAGCCGGATAACGTGACATGGAATACGCTTATAGATTGCCATTGCAAACATGGCCATCATAACACGGCCGAGGAGCTGTTTGAAGCAATGCAGAAAAGTGGCCGTTCGCCTTGCACCACAACGTACAATATAATGATTAATTCTTTTGGGCAGCAGGAGAGGTGGGAAGGAGTAAAGGATTTACTCGGGAAGATGCAGAGTCATGGAGTACTGCCTAATGTAGTTACATATACTACTCTAGTTGATATTTATGGACAGGCAGGGAAATTTAGTGACTCAATTGAGTGTTTGCAAGTGATGAAATCTGCTGGGTTGAAGCCGTCCTCTACCATGTATAATGCCTTGATTAATGCCTATGCACAGAGGGTGAATATCTTTGAATTTACAGCTTCCTAATATTGCCTATTTAAATTGGACCAAATACCATATCACTCTATGATATAATAGCAGCTGTTGCCTTTTGAACAACTCTCTATTTTGCTGCTATGAAGTATCTGTGGATATTTATTCCTATCAAATCTCTATCATGGATGCATCTCAGTTTACATAGTTTATGTGGATATGGGTCTGTGTATACATCAGCCTGTTTATAGTTTAAGTTATGTTTGCTTTAATACATTTCCATAGAGTGCATTGAGTTGGTATCATTTAATAGTCCATTTGATTGCAGCATCTTATAGTTTTATAACACTGTTGCATCTCTGGTATAATTTATTTTTTTTTAATTGACAGGGATTTTCTGAGGAAGCAGTAAATGCATTCAGGAATATGAAGGCAGATGGTCTGAGGCCCAGTATATTGGCTCTTAATTCTTTGATTAATGCATTTGGTGAGGATAGAAGAGATGCTGAAGCCTTTGCTGTTTTGAGGTATATGAAAGAAAATGTGAGTAAACATATGAAGCAGTGAATTATTCTTCTGCTTGTTTGTCTTCTTTTTTCCTTTCTTTGGTTTTATTTTAATTAATTGGTGGCTTTATAATCTTTCTGAGTTGCCCCAAAAATATTTATAACCACAGGACCTGAAGCCAGATGTTGTCACTTACACCACTCTCATGAAAGCTTTGATCCGGGTTGAGAAATTCGGAAAGGTAAATGGTATCTGCAATACTTTGCGTGTGTTGCTTTCACCTCTTTTCTTGTTAGTTAGTAACCAGACCACCGCTGGTTTTGTTAAGGTTCCATATTTACGCCTGTCTCACATGAAACATTCTAGGTGATTAGGTCCTTGGATACATTGGTTAGAATTTATGTGTACATCAGTAGTAAAAAATCCAAGGCTGGATGTGGATATTTAAGCTACTACGCCTTTCAAGCTGTTATGGCTTTTGAGTTATCCTGTGGGCACCATTTCTGTGATTAGATGTTCAAGCATCTAGGAATTTAAGCTCTACTCGACTAAACTTGATGCAATCTAATTGGGTATAAAGGGATTTGCTTTGCTAGTAGATTTTATTCAAAGAACAATAATTAGGTGTTAACTGATGGGATATAACTTGTAGTCCGGGTAACATGTTAAATTCTCTCATGAAACACAAATGTATCTGGGGCCTGGGGGCATTACATTTAGGAATATATACCTTCACTATAAATTTAGTTATAAAAAGTATCATATCTTTATCAAATTGACTTGATATTGCATTATTGATACGATGTTAAAAGGTTAAGTTGGGTTTCAGGTTCCAGCCGTGTATGAAGAAATGCTTATGTCTGGATGCAAACCAGATAGAAAAGCTAGAGCCATGCTGCGATCTGCTCTAAGATACATGAAGTCTACACTAAAGCTCTAGTCCTGCTGCAAAAATTATACGACCAATGATTGTTCCCTATATTTACCTGAGGTTAGTAATTCAGTCTTCTCCAAAACTTCTCGACTGCAGAGAGATAATCACGAAATTTCTGTGTGCTCAGAATGTTATTTTCGTTTTCATCATCATGGAATGTTACTAAAACACTTATATTGCCAGGGCGGTTCATTATTGAAAAATCTTCCTTGACCTTGATACGATATCAGCTGCCCGTCGGGGTTCAATTTTAAAGTTTGTGAAGGGAAAATGGCACGGGATGATGAAGAATATTGAAGACGCAATTGGCAAAGGCATTGTGTTCCTTCCCCCTCCTTAGGTGAACATTCTTGTAACACTCTTTGATCTTGAGAGAAGGCTTACTTCATGTCTTCCTTGTGTTATATGTAAAGATTTTGTTTTTTCTTGTAATTTAATACGAAAGCACATACTTTGTAACACAGCTGGCCTTACAGCCCTTAGTTATGGTGTTAACATGTCAGTGAAATGGTAAGTTAGGCATGTATGAACAAAGAGTTGATTCATCCAACTCCTTGTATGCTAAAGAACTCTCTTTAACTTTTTTACTTTTTCTGTCCCATTTTTATGTGTTTGGTTGATGCATTTGTTTTAAAATTGGAATCAAAACACCCTTTTGGCGATTACCTTTCATCCTCTTCTATAACTCAATTTTATCAGTACTATCAAGTATCAACTATGAAAAAATAGCTATTTTCAAAAACTTAATTAAGAATAGCTAATGCCCAACTTTTCTTGGAATGACTATACTTCTTGCAAAGGAAATAGCTCATTCTCAAGGAACAAAAAAAAAAAAAAAAAAAAAAAAAAAAAAAAACAGAATCGAACAATATAAATAGGTTTACACTGCAGCAGCCAAAGCACTGAGGGAGAACATATAAGTGCATACAAGAATACCATCATCAAATGCATTGTCATCAAAGCACAATGACTGTATGCTCACAAAATGAAAAATCTCAGGTGGACGAGGAAAAAAGAATGATTCGAAAGTTCAAGTTCAGATGCAAGTCATAATAAACCTTTCTGTTATTCTCCAACTAGAATTTAGAAATCACAACGAAGTTGAAAGTTTTCAGCATCCAAATAGATTCAGTAACATTCGTGACAATCTCGTTTCTAGTCAATTATTGAACAGAAATCAATAGAACTCTTACAAGATACATTCATTCCCAGAATACATCAAAGTACGGTAAGGTGATTCATATTGCCTTCATGCTTTGAACCAGACATCTGAAAAAGAAAAACAAAATGATGAGAATTAATGGTGCAGTAAACAGGTGAAAAGCTATAATGTAGGCATACTTAATCCTATGATGCCCACACATTAGAAAATGCATCTGACATCTCTTTCGGAGGGATGACTGAAGCAGTGAAGCTATCAAGCTAAAAGCAATAGGATAGCAACCAAGACTATTTAAAATTCAAATTATCTTAATATACATAAGAGGTTTATTCAGATATAATTAATAGCAGATCTAGTCAAATTTCTTCATTATATTGCCGCTAACATCTAGATGTGTTGATCCTATGAAGGACGATTTTCTTAAACGTCATAGATAAGGCTCCAATAAGAGGGAACTAGTTTAAACAACTTCAAAAAAACACGATAAATAGTTTGCATGTTGCATACCCACAGCACTGCAATTTGTGAAAGAGCTTAACTAATGATCATGCCCATGATCACCATGACCTTCCCAAGGATGCCTCCATCCCTATGTGAAAATATTTCATGAAAGTGGCTAATCAGAGGCAATTAAGAACAAGGAGAAGCTTAGTCGTGAAAATAAAGCAGATAATGGCAGCTCACCAATACTACAGGTCCATCCTGTTTGGCTCGGTACAGAATCCAAAACCTGATAAAACACTCAAGTCATCAGTAATAGTAATAATAACAACAGCAACAATTGATTACCTATGTGTATAAATAGCAGGCAGTAAGTATATCACACACATGCCAAGAGAATAATATGCATAGCCCTAAGGAATGCATAGATTACACCGTGAAATTAATTCAGCGATAGAAATGGTGGCTCATGTATTGGATTAACTACTTTTGCCATCCACTTGACAAAACAATTCCAAGTTCCAACACCAACAGATGATCATAAGTTGTGCTTTTGGAGGAAGCAAATATACAAAAGAGAGAGACAAGCAAGGGGGCATTAGGCAACTCTAGAGTGGTCCAATAAGCAAAATGCACAAAAGCCAGAGGAGAATGGAGGACAACATAAAGGTAATGGTACTCCCTAGTCCCTCCCAACCTTAGTATCTTAGGGATAAGCCCCACATGCACCGACACATAATGACATAAGAAGAGTGAAACCAGTAAAATAGAACATAAAATTTGTATAAGAAAGAAAACTCAGGGATAGGAGCAACTTGTGGTGTTTACTGATGGAGTGGAGAGAGGAGTGGCAAAAATGCTTAGAGTAAGCATAGACTAGGGTATAAAAATTCACAAGGATGAGAAATGGAGAGAAAAGTTAGAATCCATCCAAGCTCACTTCTAAGTTTTCATGTCAAACACCAGCATAAGACCCTTTTTCTCAATTTAGTTTAGCAAGCAGATATATAAAAACAAGACAAGCAAAGGGGAGAAAAGCCCAAACACAAAAGTCTCAAAGTCTTTGTAACTAATCCAAACTACTAACACTTGACATAAGAATGACAAGAATTTTTAACCTTTAACTAATTTCATTTCTTCAGTATTGTAGTATAAATTAACATTTCTGCATATATTATTAATGCATCGAATGTAAAAACAAGAACTTTAGGGCACCGTTTCTTATTTTATCTTGAAATAACATCCTGATAATTGCCAACAAAAAACACGAATCAGAGTACTTTACTTAAGCAAATGAAACCAAGAAACAAACATTACAAAACATTTTACATCCATGTGATCGAATCATCTAAAAAATCCGAGATTTACGCATAAAAAATTGAGCTTCTATCAGATAACAAAACTGAGCAATTCGAGTAATCAGAAGATAGAGCGTTGCATAGGAGGATACGAATCGAGAAATCGAGACCGCAGAGGCTGAATTGAATGTAAAGGGAAAAACAGAAGGCAAATTATTATTACCACATGACGGCACACAAGCCCTTGCCGGTGACGGTGTGCCAGCGCTTGGGCTGATGGATCGTAATGCCTTTGTAAGTTACGCCGTGGCCATGTCCGTCTCCCATCTCCGATCTCCGATCTCTTTCTTCCCCACAACCGCAGATACGCCGTGCTTCACTGTTATACAATCTCAGCGCTACCAGAAGAGGCTGACCAAAGGCTATATATATGAATTTATATATTAGGGATTTTTTTTTTATTGTAAATACATAAATCTAATTAAAATGTATACTACTATATTTCACATATTTTGCTAATGATTTTGTGGTGTAGACATGTAGTCATGTAGTGGCACACAAGTGTCTCTCCAAAATGAGTATATTGTAACACATTTTGCCAATGATCTTGTGATGTAGACATGTAGTCATATAGTGACACACAAGCGTCTCTCCAAAATGAGTATATTGTAACAGGGTTATAAGAGTACTCAAAAACAAAAAAAAAAACAAAAAAAAAATACTTCACCCATTTCAATTTTTTTATTGATTTGTTATTAAAATTTAATAAAACTTGATGAAAATAATCTTCAACAAAAAAATATAAAATTTTAAAATATTTTTATTTAAGTTTATACAATTAATAATTT
The DNA here is from genome assembly GCF_003576645.1 of Ipomoea triloba. NCBI lineage: Eukaryota > Viridiplantae > Streptophyta > Magnoliopsida > Solanales > Convolvulaceae > Ipomoea > Ipomoea triloba. Next base: position 640,066 of record NC_044925.1, on the reverse strand, counting down.
AACAAAAACTTGAAATGTTAGTTGAATTTAGCTTCTTTTTTTTTAAAAAAATTACTTTTGACAAAAAAAAAAGATTTATCTTATTTATTTAGCATTGTGTTATTTATTTTTATCTGTTTTTATTTTTTAATTGCACGACAGTTTAAATATTTGTCTTTGGTTTGGGGCTTTACTTGTGACTTTGACATTACCTTTAGCAATGTGATGGAGTTATGGGTGATGGATTATGGCTTAAATGTGGGTTAGGAGCATGAATTTAGAATGTTTGTTGTTGCGAGAGGTGATGCTAAGAGTGCGATTTTAATAAGATTGTTATTAAGAGAGATGATTTGACAATCATTTAAAAGATCATATGTAAAAAATGATGTTTGTAACTTTGAGTGAAACAGGCTTGGAATTGAATGGTTATACATATCCATAGAGGAGTTATTTGATGCGTGGATTGGATAACAATTCATTATAATCGATTATCTTTTTGTTTATGGGGTTTCTTGTGAGGGCGATTGTCCTTAGACTTGTATAGTTGTATATGTACGAAAGAATATAGAGCAGTTATTAAAAAGCAATCTCTCTACAGTCTACAGTAAATGTATTTGATATACACAAGGCTAATACAGACTTCAAAGCATAACAGCTCTGGCAAATCACATCTTTATATATAATACAACAATATATACAATCCAATAGTGAAAAGCAGGTGAAATGTTACTTCAGCCAATTCATAGATCATTCATTCTTCACTGAGATATTCACTGTTGAGCTGCAACAATATAAAGCATCATCCACAATAAGAAACTTAAGCAGGTAAGAAAGAAGTCAGATGCAGATGAACACTAGCAGCTTGGTAGCAGGATCTTTCCTAGTTCATCGATGGACACGTGAGTTTTGCTTGGACGGTGCCCTGGATGAAAAGATTTGTAATGCAAATATCATATCCATCACAGAAAAATTTATTTATGCATATAAACCAGAAGAATGGGCATTCAAATAATCACATATAAGAACAAAGGATAGAACAGCACTCACATATTTGCAGGCTTAACATGGATTGGGAGTGATCCAAATTGGGGGCGGCCAGCAGAGCACAGAATGTGGATTGCGAGGGCAGCAGGGGAATTCTGAGAAGCTACCATCCCCCATGTTATAGATCCCAACATCATGATCCGCATTAGCACCTTCATAGTTCATCTCAGAATAGTCATCTGTAAAGTAAATCCTGTTCCCCTTGAATCCTGGAAAATCTGGAGTTGATAGAGCCAAGGAAGAATTCTCTCCCAGAAACAACACCTTATCTTCCAAACTTGTAACTCTCTCCCATTTCTCCCCGCTCAAATCCAGCCTAAACACGCGGAATTCGACTGTTTTGTACACGATATCAAGGCGGTGGTTCTGGATATCAACGTCGAGTTCTAGATACCTAGTGACTAGCAGAAAGTCATCATCTACCTTCACCAGATACTGCATATCGCCCCCAGTTTGTAATGGCGTGTCTATGAATGAAACCCTAGGGGAATCGCTGTTAACATCGCAGACTACAATTGAACCGAATTTATTCACAGCAAAGAACAATCCGTCGCTGTAAATCACATCCTCACAAAATGACCTAGCATCGTCAATCAAATTCCAGGAATTCTCACCGTTTTTGCAGTACGCTAGGTCGCCTGTTTCGTTGAGAATCGCCATGGCGATGAAGCTCGGTTGAAGCAGAGGATTACCGGAGAGGACAACCTTTTTGATAAAAGTGTCGCGCATTTCTTTCAAACTACAGGTATGGATCTCGCCGTCGGATCGGAGAGTGTATTCACGGCCAACGTTGTAGAAATTGAAATCGAGGACGTTAGGGAATCGCGAGAGAGGCGGGAGATTGAGTTTGGCTCGGGTGAGCGGGTTGATGATGAACACCGACGGCGACTCGTCGAGTATGACGAGCCAGCCGTGGGAGGAGCCGCAGCGGCGGCGGCGATTGGAGGCCTCCGGGAGGATGAGGAAGTGAAACTTATCATCCAGAGGACTGAAGAAGCCGAGCCTGCTGGATTGCCTCTGCGATAGCATTAGCCATGGAAATTGGCAGGGAAGATGCGTCGGCGTCTTCAAAGCCGATCCCCTCCAGCTCGCGCATACGGCTCGGAATCGGACATAGTCTTTGTGGATTCGAAGCTTTTTGGCTATGGAGTCGAGGACACGCCCGCAATCCCATCTCATTCCAAAACACGCTATCCCCATAAATATATATATTTTTATTACTAAATATAAAATAAAATAAGAAGTAAAAAATTAAACTTTATCCAAATCAAAACACAGAAACTAAAAACAGGAAATACTCATCATTGAAATCTCTTCTTCTATCAGAGAAAGTTATATCTATCTATGTTTGCTTCATGCAAATCTTCAAGAAGCAATACTAAGAACTAGCAAAACATAAATAACACTGCCCCCTATCAAATGGAAAATTTTGAGGCATATGTGTTCTCACTCAGCCATGTCCTCATCTGCAATACTTTTCACATCTGTCATGGCATTACTTTCAGTAGCTTTGGCACTTGCAGATTCGTCGTTCTTCCCGGGACACGGATCAGTATTCTCTGCAGCTTCGACAGTTTTTGCATCCGGAGCATCAGCCTCAAAAGTAGTTTTGGCAGTTGCAGTTTCGACGTTCTTCCCAGGACACGAATCAGCTTCGACAGTTTTTGCATCCGGAGCATCAGCCTCAAAAGTAGTTTTGGCAGTTGCAGATTCGTCATTCTTCCCAGGGCACGAATCAGCATTGTCTGCAGCTTCCACAGTTTTTGCATCAGCTTCACTCATGGCAGACGATGGAGCCATGTCATTACTTTCGGTAGTTTTGGCATTTGCAGGTTCATCGTTCTTCCCAGGACATGCATCAGCCTCGCTCGAGGCACAAGAACGAGACATGTCGTTACTTTCAATAGTTTTGGCACTTGTTTTTTCAGATTCATTGTTCTTCACAGCACATGAATCAGCAACGACTGCACCTTCGACAGTTTTTGCATCCAGAGCCTCACCATTGTTCACAGTGCAAGAATCGGGTATGTTTGCAGCTTCAACGCTTTTTGCATCTGTAGTTTCATCACAGTTTGAAAAGCGTAGATCAGGGTAATTACGATAATTTAGAGAATGTAGCCATAGACCCATGACTCCTTCCTTGTGCTCTGTGGATGCAATATGAGAATATATATACTTCATTTTGAAGTCCTCTGCCACATCTGCATAAGCTTTCATTGACAATTCTTCGTGATCTGTCCACCTTTTGTTATACGAAGAAAAGAAGCATTCATCCAAATATAACCCAACCTCAGGAGCCATGGGCACATTAATATTAACATCCCTGATTACATACAAAACTACGTTATTCAAATCTTCGTAATAAACTTCAAGAAACATGTTAATATTCCAGATGCACCAAAAATGTCATTCGAAACTCTAACACTCATGAGTTAGTGAACACATTGAAAAAAAAAAGGTTAGTGTAATCGGAGTACTTACTTACTGAAGGCGGTTTCAATCAATGATTCGGGAGCACAATTCCTCATGATTGCCAATGCGAGACCAATCATTTTACGAATCTGATGAAGCATGAAGCTTTGTCCAACAACCTCACACTTAACAAAGTCAATGCCTTCCACTTCAACTACTGTGTTTGCAGTAAAGGAGATAATGTATCGCTTTGCAGCCGGGTCCTCAGCTTTTGTTCTTGTTGTGAAGTTGTGAAAATTGTGAGTTCCCTCGTAGTACTTAAGAATTCTGTTAAACCTATCTTTCTCCTCATCACCATAAGAAAAAATCTTCTTTGGGACTATAGCTTCCTCATTGCCTTCCTCAACTTCCATGTTTGTAACCTCGTTTTTCTCATCTTGGGAGGTTTCATTTCCTGCTTTTTTCTCAATTTCAGAATTTGGCTTGCTCTCATCATCTATGGAGTTCGTCATGTTTTCCTGCTGGTTTTGAGAGTCTCCAGTGTTCGACAAAATGCCTGAACCAGAATGTATGGAGTTGTTCATGTTTTCCTGCTGGTTTTGAGAGTCTCCAGTGTTCGACGAAATGCCTGAACCAGAATGTATGGAGTTGTTCATGTTTTCCTGCTGGTTTTGAGAGTCTCCAGTGTTTGACGAAATGCCTGAACCAGAATGTATGGAGTTGTTCATGTTTTCCTGCTGGTTTTGAGAGTCTCCAGTGTTCGACGAAATGCCTGAACCGGATGAAACAACGCTTAGCTCATTCTTTGAATCGAAAGTGCGTTTCCCCATGATTCCGATAACTTTACGCCCTCTTTCTGAGCATTCCAAACACTTAACAAGCTCATTTCCAGATCCTAAGCTAGCAAGGACACTTTCCCTATCGCGATGAGCAGATGGGTCGAGAGCAAAAACAGGAATTAAGTACACATACCTCCGCCGATCACAGAACTTCTTAGCATTAAACGACGCCGTCGCCCGCTTGTAACCGAAGATACGAATCTGAGGAGCGAGGTTCGAGTTGAGGCGATCGACCAAGCCAGGAGGATCAATGTAAAACCGCCCCGAAACGACTTGACCTACCGCGCTCACGCCCTTATCGGTCCGGGCGGATCGCGCCCAGTCATACCGCTTCGGCTGGCCCCTATCTTTCTCCGGCACCGCGCCGGCGTGGAACAGCGCCTCTTCGAGGTCGCCTTCGATCGTTTTGGCTCCCGGATTCTTCTGCATGCCTTGATACCCCACCCCGCAGTACGCGAAGAAGATCGCGATTTTGCGACGCTTGTACTTAGGTGTCCTCTCCGGTGGCGCACTGCCGTCGTCTGCGGCGGCGGCGACGGCGACGGCCGGATCGAAGTCTTCATCGTCGGAGGTGGTGGTGGTGGACATCTTCTGCTTTTTTGGAGCCGGCTCTTCTGGTAGGGGTGAAGGAGGGTTTGGTTTATCCATTTTCAGTGAAAAGAGTATAAATTTCTATCAATGGCTTCTCGTCCCTGTCGACAAAAAACCCTAAAGAAACTGCTTTTGGGCTAACACTTTACGCTTCTCCGGGTTGTACCTTTCTACTCCGTGTGCTGTACCACCGGAGAGTGTAGACTCTAAGACCTAAGACCAGTATCTGATTCCAAATCTAAAACTGAAATTAGAGTGTTAAATTTCATTTTTAATCTCTTAATTATTTTAGTTTATTTTTAAATTTAAAATTGATTAGAATTACTGAATTAGTCAATGTAAAACTGAAGCATGAAATTTTTTGGTTAATTTTAAATTCAAGAGTAAAAGAAATTTTCTGTTTTGAGTTCTACTGACTCGGTTACAATGCTACTTTCTCAATCTACTGAAGCACAAAGAGTCAACAAATGCATCCACTAAGGCTCAAACCTACTCCCTTCCACATGGGAGTGTACACCGGATGCCGCTTGACCACAAGGTCTTTGACAAAAGAAATTTTTTGTTAAAATTGATAAATCAAAATTAAAAGGTAAAATAGTCAAATAGGATGATTTTAGAGTTAATTACCGATTTGGTCCCTCGACTATTGGGATTTCACCACTTTGGTCCTCGACAATTTTTCTTGCTCAATTAAGTCCTCGACTTTGAAAAAATTAACCAATTTGGTCCTGCGTTTATTTTGGTGTTAAACAGACGTTAAATCAGGACCAAATTGGTAATTTCGCTATAGTCGAGGGACCATTTCGGTAATTAATTTTGACTGAAATGGTCCATTGACTATAGTGAAAATTACCAATTTGGTCCCGATTTAACGGATATCAAATGGTAAAATAAACGGAGGACCAAATTGGTTAATTTTTTCAAAGTCGAGGACTTAATTGGGCAAGAAAAATTGTCGAGGACCAAAGTGGTGAAATCCCAATAGTCGAGGGACCAAATCGGTAATTAACTCGATGATTTTAATTCAATATTACTAACTAAATATAGTTTATTTAGACACTTATATCTCCAAAAATTTTTCACCTAACATTTTTAGGTTGTTCCTCGCAGGTAGCTCATGTAATTTTTTGACATGAAAAAAGTAAATTACTAACGAAATGTTAACGTAATATAAATTAATAATGAAATGAGTTCTTCATCTTCTTTCCAAACGAAAAATCTTAATCTCCAAAGTTCAAATCTTTTCCAATATTCTCAAAATTTCTTTGTTAGAATAAATTGGGTGTTGTTAGAGTCTTAAGGAGTTGTTAGAGGCTTTTAGTGTGTGGATGTCTTTCATTTGTTATACCTATAAATACTGTACAGCTCCAACCTATCAATATACAGTGAGTTATACACTACGTGAGTTCTTCCCTTTAAAACATTAACATGGTATCAGAGCCGGCGAGAGTGAGGTAGTGTACCGTGGTCGGAACACCCAGGCGACGCCGGAACTGGAATCGGGCGTCCATCGGAGCCTCCACGCGCCGCCGCGCCACCATTGCTCCGACCCCACGCGCCGGCGCGTGAGGAATATTCCGGCGTCCTCTCCGGCCGGAATTTGTACTGGTGGAATCGCCTTTGTGAGTAGACTCCGTTAAGGTATGTGTTGGAGGGTTTTGTGTTCGTTGCTTTGAGAGCCTGCTTCTAAAGTTGCGTATCTACGTTCTGTTTCCTTTCTGGCTGTTTTCGTCTGTGTTATCTACCTGTGTTTCTGGTTTTTTCTGGGTTCAATATGGCTGAGGGGAGTAACAAGAATATTACTATTGTTTCAACTCCGTCCAAATTAATTGATGTAGTGTTGATGGCTGATGGGTCAAACTTTGCTGAATGGAAATTCTTAATTAAAATTAATCTAGATGGAATGGGTAAAGGTGACCATTTAGATAAAGATTGTCCTACAGAAAACACAGCAAAGAGGGAATGGGAAACAGACGATAAGGCTCTGTTGTCACGAATAATTAATTGTATTGATAGGAAAGTAATATTATCAATGCAACATTGTACTACGGTGAAAGAAGTGTGGGAATTAGTGTCTGAATGGTTTAGTGGGTCGAGTAATCTGAGAAAATTGTATCAGTTGTCCCAAGGTGTTTATCGACCTAACCAGAAAGGACAAGATCTGAGAGACTATTATTATGATTTCAAAAGTTTGAGTGAAGCTTTATGTACTGCAATGCCTATTACAACTGATGTAAAGAAAATGAAAGCACAACGTGATCAATTAATTGCTTTTAGTTTTATTTCTGGGCTTGATAAAGAATATGAGGTCCTTAGGTCACAATTGTTGGGAAACAAGGAGTTAGGGTCATTGGACCAAGTTTTCTCTCAGATTCAGAATGCTGCAGTAAGTACGGACAATAGTGAGCTTCCCGAAAAGAGTGTTTTTATATCACAGGGAAGCAATGGCGAAGGGAGCTCGTTTGTGTCACAAGGGAATTATACTAACGAAGGGTATAATAGTCGAGGAGGTGGAGGCGGTCGCTATCGAGGACGTGGTGGAAGAAACCGTGGAGGAGGCCGTGTAGGGCCGAGGGTATGTTTTAACTGTGGGGAACCAGGTCATTTCCGAAACCAATGTCCTAAACCGCCCAAGCAACAAAGATTTGCTAACACAGCTTCTGGGTCTGAAGGACATGTGGTGGTTATGACTGATGAAGAGTTGGCGGCGTTCAATCAACTAAGGGTGTCCCCTTCCATGCAGTCTGTGTCTCAGTTTCCATCCAATCAACCTTCTCCATCTGCAACTTTTGTCCAAACAAGTAATCCTGTTGCGTGTGTGTCTTCTTCGTCTACACATTGGGTCATTGACTCAGGGGCTAGTGACCATATGACAGGTAATTCTAATGTTTTCTCTACATATTCTCCCTCTAACCCTAGGGCTACTGTTACCCTAGCGGATGGGTCATCTGTTCCGATTTTGGGTAAGGGTAGCGCTGTTGCAACCTCTTCATTGCCCTTATCATCTATATTATACCTTCCAAAATTTCCCTTTAATTTGCTTTCTGTCAGTCAAATCACGCGGGCTTTGAATTGTTTGGTTTCCTTTTTTCCTGGTTATTGTCTGTTTCAAGATCTTTTGACGAAGAAGATTATTGGTAAGGGGAAGGAAGTCGGAGGCTTGTACGTGTTAGAGCAGTCTGTGTCGCCGTCCAAAGCCATGTTGAGTGATATATCTCCTTTCCGAGTCGTTGTCTACTTTGCAGTGTGAGTCATGTGAGTACGCTAAGCACTGTCGAGTTTCCTACCCTCTTCGAGTTAATAACAGGGTACGGTTTATATTTGAACTTGTTCATTCTGATATTTGGGGTCCTTGTCATGTCACAGGAAAAAATGGGTTTAGATATTTCGTAACATTTGTAGACGATTTCTCTAGATGTACGTGGTTATATCTTATGAAGTCTAGGGATGAATTGTTCACCATTTTTTGTAATTTTTGTGCTGAGGTTAAAACCCAGTTTAATAAAACTATTAAGTGTCTGCGGAGTGACAATGCACGAGAGTATTTCTCTAAACTGTTTTCCACTTATATGAGTCAAAATGGGATAGTTCATCAGTCCTCGTGCGGGTATACCCCTCAACAGAATGGAGTGGCAGAAAGAAAAAACCGTCATTTGCTAGAAGTAGCTCGGGCTATTTTGTTTCAGATGAAAGTGTCTAAGGTTTTCTGGTCCGATGCTGTTCATACAACATGTTTTCTTATCAACCGCATGCCTTCGTCTGTCCTTCAAGGTCAAATCCCTTACTCCTGTGTGTATCCGTCAGAACCCCTGTTTCATCTCCCTCCGAAAATATTTGGGTGTACTTGTTTTGTCCAGGATGTTCGCCCTCAACGTGGGAAACTTGATCCGAAGTCACTCAAATGTATATTCCTGGGATACTCACATACTCAGAAGGGTTATTGTTGTTATTCACTAGACTTAGGGCGGTATTTAGTGTCAGCTAATGTTACTTTCTTTGAAAACATGGTGTTTTCTGGGAGTGTAACTGGGTCATTTCAGTGTGGTTCTACTCCGGATAATGACTTCCTTACATATACTATTTCCATACCAGTTAGGTCTGTTTCAAAACCCCCCGTTACACAGGTTTATGCCTGGCGGCTGAAGAAGGCTGTGGTGCCACCAGAGCCACAAGTGAGTACTTCTACCTTACCACTATCTTCGTCAAATGATCAGGATTTTCCCGTTGCCCTACGTAAAGGTAAACGCCGTTGTGTGCATCCTATTTCTTCTTTTGTGTCTTATACTCATTTGCCAGCGTCTTCTCGCGCCTTTGTGTCTCGTTTAGATTCTGTGTCAGTTCCAAACACTTTGAGTCAGGCTATAGCTCATGATGGATGGAGACGTGCAATGGAGGAGGAGATGGCTGCACTGGAGGACAATCAGACTTGGGAGTTGGTATCCCTCCCGGTCGGTAAGACTGCGATTGGTTGCAAGTGGGTCTATGTTGTGAAGATGAACCCGGATGGGTCGGTGGCTAGACTTAAGGCTCGTCTTGTTGCAAAAGGGTATGCGCAGACTTATGGGGTTGATTATACAGAAACGTTCTCCCCTGTAGCCAAGTTGGCTTCGGTACGTATCTTTATCTCCTTAGCGGCATCTAATCATTGGCCTTTGTTTCAGTTAGATGTCAAGAATGCATTTTTGCATGGAGATTTAGTTAAGGAAGTATATATGGAGCAGCCCCCCGGGTTTGTTGCTCAGGGGGAGTCTGGGAAGGTATGTAGACTACAGAAGTCTCTATACGGTTTGAAATAGTCTTCGCGAGCTTGGTTTGGGAGGTTTAGCAGTGTGATTGTTGAGTTTGGTATGCAGAGGAGTACATGTGATCATACCGTTTTTTTAAGCATACTAATGTTGGGTGCATTCTCTTGATTGTTTATGTTGATGATATAGTGATCACAGGTAGTGATGCAGGAGGAATTGAAACACTTAAATCTTTCCTCAAGGAAAAGTTTCACACAAAAGATTTGGGAGTGTTGAAATATTTTTTGGGGATCGAGGTTGCTCGTTCTCGGAAAGGGATATTTCTTTCCCAGAGGAAGTATGTGCTAGATTTGCTTGATGATACTGGGTTGTCGGGCTCAAAACCGTGCGAGACGCCGATGGAGCAAGGTGTTAGGCTTGCAGCTGGTGAGGGGGAGGCCCTTGATTCTCCAGAGAGGTATAGGAGGCTAGTGGGAAAGTTGAACTATCTTACCATTACACGTCCGGATATTGCTTTTCCGGTCAGTGTGGTAAGTCAGTTCATGCAAGCGCCTACACTAGCCCACTGGGATGCGGCAGTTCGTATCGTAAAGTATCTCAAGAATGCACCTGGGAAAGGTATTTTATATGCTAATCATGGGCATATGAGTGTTGAGGCGTTTTCTGATGCTGATTGGGCAGGCTCATTGAGTGACAGGAGGTCGACAACAGGGTATTGTGTGTTTGTGGGAGGTAATTTGGTTTCGTGGAAAAGCAAGAAACAAACGGTTGTGGCTTGATCTAGTGCAGAGTCTGAGTATAAGGCAATGGCTCATGCGACGTGTGAGATAACGTGGGTGCACAACATTCTGAAGGAGGTTGGTGTGGAGGTGATGAAGCCCATACGTTTGTGGTGTGATAATCAAGCGGCTATACACATTTCAAACAATCCAGTGTTCCATGAGCGGACCAAGCATATTGAAGTAGACTGTCATTTTGTGCGTGAGAAGGTTCAGCAAGGGTTACTTTCTATGGCTCATGTCCGCAGCGGCGACCAGCTAGCTGATCTATTTACTAAAGGACTCAGTAGGGACAGGGTTGAATATATTTGTAACAAGCTGGACATGATTAATATCTATGCTCCAACTTGAGGGGGAGTGTTAGAATAAATTGGGTGTTGTTAGAGTCTTAAGGAGTTGTTAGAGGCTTTTAGTGTGTGGCTGTCTTTCATTTGTTATACCTATAAATACTGTACAGCTCCAACCTATCAATATACTGTGAGTTATACACTACGTGAGTTCTTCCCTTTAAAACATTAACAGTCTTCATGCTCTTTATCTAATGCGTGAAAAAACTTTCCAGTGTGTTGTAAATGTGGATTGAAATCCTCAATTTGCACAACAAAAGAATCATGCAAGTAATGTTATGGGTGTTAAAGATGAAATGTGAGAATTACTTTCGTAAACAAATGTTAAATTTGTGTGTTTTCAATGCTTAACTTAACTTTTGTTGCAGATTTCGCATATTATGTGGGCCCTTTACTTTTTTGAAATTATTTTACAAATTTCTTATATTTTGTTGGTCAAAATTGATATGAGAGAGTGTGCTTTGGATATAAGTGTGGTTTCTTTATTTAGAAAGATCAAAATTATCCAACCCACGAATGGATATGCTAATGAGATGGAGGAGATAAGGAATTTGATAAGCAAGTGTACAAGAGAAAATTTGCATAGTTAGTGCTTGTAATTGCAGTTTTACTAGGTAAAATTATATTGTAATTGTTCTAGGTGTAATGAAGATATAATTTAGGTTTTTGAGTTAATTTTTAGTGTAGTTCTACCACGGAAATGGCAAGCTTGTATAGACAATTCAATGAAAATGCACTTCCATGTTTTTATCACAATAATCCAATAAAATGGTAAAAATGTACACAACAAAAGTCAATTGAAATAATCTGTATTTATATCGCTGCATAAGTAGACAATTCAATAATCACTGCATTGAAGTAATCTAATTAAGATTGAACACAACATAATCTCAAGAAAATGATTGCCAAAATCATCTAATTGTTTCTATTACACCATTTATATAATGGAGCCTAGGATTTTGGATAAAAGTTTCACTATGGTGAATAATTAATTCCATAGAGTCCAACATACTAAAAAATGTAAAGCAAATGAATAACTAGAGTAATGTTGGCCAAACACAACCCTACACAACATACAATAAAACGTTTGAATAATTAAAACAAGGCAAACAACCAACAAGACCACAACTTGCATAATTCAGACACTTTACAGACAAAAATCCCTACTTGCATATTATCAAAACACATTACGGACAAAAAAATCCCCACTTGCATATTTTATCAAACACTTTACAGAAATAATCCCCACTTGCAACATTTTGAAAACATCATCTGATGTATCTTATTCAGGATAATAAACATGGAACGATAGAACTAACGGCAAGAATGTCTACTTGTGGTGAAATTATTGTGTTGTGTAACAAGAAACAAACTCCTCCAGTTACACATATAACATATTTCATAGAGGAGAAAACAGAACCTCCAGTCACAGAGATGAACTTAAACGGTGAAGATCTACAAAACCAGAAAGCACTGCCCTTTTACGCTCTTTCACCTTCACCTGATATATAACCCTGCATATTTTCCTCTGATTAGGTTTTCGAACTAGGGAGTATATACACGAATATATTTATGTACATAAATCCAGCTTGGTAAACATATCTTGTAACCTACCTTAAACCTTCCAGCCACATTTCTGTTATTAAGGTTTCACCCGGATACACATGTAATAAAAACCTGCCAGATATGTTCTTTATCATGTTTGGGTCCCCTTTGCAGATGCATTTTATGATAGCTCTGACAGCAAATCCAAGTGTGCACAACCCATGCAAAATTGGGCGAGAAAACCTGGGATTAAGTGATTAAGAAAAAAGAAGAACAAAATAACATACTAGTAAGTTTATGGCCAAAGACTGGTAAACGTAATTTAGTGACAAATCTGTAGCCATTGGAAGGTAAAAGATTCAGAAGGACAACTGTTTAAATAAATCAACATATTGCCAACAGAATTCCTTTTCCCTGATTTGTAGAGTAAGTTTAATTAAATTTTAGAAATGGAAATATATAACTAACGAAAATAACCTGTGGACTACATAGGGCTAGTTATTTACATGTGCATTTTGCAGAATACAATAGAAGAGGACAAGATTAACATCTCAGGCACCATAGAGTTTCTATTTTCTAAAAAATTAAGCATTTAACATCGAAGAAAGATTTTACGCCATGTTGCTCAAGGGAAATGGATCAATTTCCCTTGCATTCACTTTTACTGAGCCAGATGGCATAATAAAACACATTAAAAACACTATTATGGAGGGTGTTGAGAATGAAATTAAAAAGTGACCAAGGAGGTTCAGCGACACAAGCCTAGTAAAAGTTTATTCTTTTTTCTTTATTTGCAAAAAAGTGTTTGTATGGGTAAACAGAGGGAATAGCATTGAAGTAGGAACCAGTGAATAATTGGTTTCAAGTCTATTAACCCACAATATAACTTGATTCTACCACTGCATCTGGGACTGGGAGATAGCTTTTTAGTCAAAAACATATTACCCTGCAACCTCTGCAATCATGGGATCAGAATGCAGGGGATTGTAATCACCAGAGAGCCTGTACAGCAATGCCTGCATCATGGCACAAGTTTCAAATATCATATTTAATCAGTAAGACTAAGTCAAAACATGCCCCATCCCCATCAGGGCATCAGGTTTTACAATTTCAATGAGATAAAATCTATTGATTGCAAGTATGCAAATGATAAGATGACAGGAAAACGATGCATTAAGAAGCTATAAGACAGTAAGATTAACCAATGATAAGTTCCAAATTGTTTAATTGTTTTATTTCACATGCCTGTGGTGGCTGCAAATATTCCTCAAAAACAACAAATGGCTGGCCTTTGGGGATTTTAGGAGCAGCAGTCTGATTTGCTGGATATTTGGAATATGAATAAGGATTGGAAGACTTTGAGAAGCCACCAGCACCCCTCAAAAAAATAGCCATCCTGCGATGTGATCAATGTAACAACTACATAATAAAAAAGCTGTACATAAGTCATATAAAAGGAACCTACCTGTTCATACATAGAAGATCACCTGACACTTTCTCATAGCTCCTGATTTCAACTTCTAGAACAGTTGCTTTACCTGTCAAAATGGATGAATAAATTTCCTGTTATCTGTCAGACCCATTAAATCCTTAAAATGCATTCCAACTTGAAATAGGATTATGGGAAGCTTCAAAATACATAAACTTCGCACAATCAAAATGAAATCTTAATTGAGATTGACTTGTTCTAAATCAAAACCTACAAAAAAAAATTGAGCTCGACTCCCAATATAGATCACTTATTGCATGTACTCAGAAGCAACAAATTAATTTTGTATTTAGCAATTTGGGGTTTTCTTTCTCACTCACCATTCTTGATTATTAGAAGATTTAAAGTTTGAATCAAATACCCACAAACTTTTAATAAAAGTCTGAATCGAATACCAATAGACTTTTAAAGACTTTAAAATGTCTAGATCGAATACCACCTTTAAAGTCTTTAAAAGTTTTTAAAAGTCGATACAAATCCAGATTGTATACACCCCCCTTAGTCACAGTAACACAAACTAACAATTCATGTCTACATTTTCAAACCAGACCTTTATCATGCAGTCCAGCAATGCTTGCTCTATTTATTATCTGCATTAACATTATTGAGAAGAAATTACTAAGACTTGATCAAATGAATGAAAGAAAAGGAAAATAACCATTTTTTTTTATAACTGAAAGCATGAAAAGCAACTGTAATATGTTGTTTTTTTTTTTAACAAAATCATACAAAACATTTCATATTAGTATTATATCTCATCATCAGTCTTTGGAAGACTTCTTTGTCCTCAATTATGTCTCACATGTGTGTCTTAGGCTTCAATAACAAAACAACATTTGCAAGGATTGAAATGTCTATGTTAAGATAAACTCCAGAAACTTAATACAGGATGTAAATATCTATGCCTTGAACAAGTTTCTATCAAGTATATTTTTCACAAATTCAGCAGAATCTTTTTAGTATCATGATTGATGGGAAAATTTTAAGAAAGCATTGCACTTCAATACTACTTAGCACTAAATTAAACTTGAATCATAATTCCACTAGACAAATATATAAATCCTTGAGCTTGGGATCTTACAGAACCACTAGAAGGAAGCGGCTTGTAGATTTCAATATATTGTTGTCCATGCAACAGAAGGCGTGGATCATATCTAGAGAAAAAGGGCAACACTGCCAAGTATCAGCTAGAAGAACAGTACTACCACCTAACAAATGGTGTACACAGAAACAAATATGTAGCAAAATCAGTTAACACAAAACTATCTACTTGCTTCGAAGTTCAAGACTTACTGCAAGCCCGGTAGCTCCGCAATTGCCTCACTAAATCCAATAGAAAATAAAGCCGCAAAAGTCGGCAAGACCTAAAATGTCAGCATATAACCAAAAAAAAGAGCCAATAAGTACTACTAATCATTATTTTGTAAAGCTTTAGATAATACAGCTTCCTTAGCTGCATAATTTGAATCTGTATAGCAGCAAAAGTAGAATTTCACTTTTATTTTTCCAAAACTTCACCAATTGTGGGAATTCACCGCTAAACTGTCACCCCCACCCTCTTTCAACACACGCACGCACACAGAGTTTCCTCTAAACGTAATTTCATCAAACGGATTGTAATCAACCTGGATAGATTGCTGACCATCGGGATGATAAACAAATTTGAGCTCTTTATCATCTACCGCGTCCTTTGAGCACGCTCCAACACCCAGCGCATACAGCGCAACATCTCTAAATCGTCACAAGCAGAAACGCTGTTTTCATCAGTAGCTCTCCCAAACCGATAAATCGTTTAGAAATTCACGTAAATATACCAAACTATACATTAAAAATGAAAAATGAAAAACAAAAATCAACTGCGAAGGAGGTATAGGGAGTTAGGGGGCGTACCTCTCGCTGTAAGTATAGGTCGACTGGAAAACCGAAATTCATCAGAAAATGAACGGAATTAGTATGGAACGGGAGTGAAGCCGAACAAAAAGGAATAGATCATACCTCGGGAAATTTGTAGGTAATTATCTTCTGAGGATCGAACTCCGAGCTGCCGGTGGACGCCATTGAAGCGTTTCCAAGGTTGAGTATGATTTATGGCATTGAACCATATTTTGGTACTGTGCTTTATTTTATAGTTGCGTCTTTGACAAATTGGGTAATATTTTCCATTGTACGGAGTAACTTGTAAGAGTAAAACTCAAGTTATCAAGTACGGAGTATAATATTTTGGCATGTTTAGCATGCCTAGTTTAAATAAGGGGTGTAAATGAGCTAAGCGGTTCGCAAATCGCTCAGTAAAATTTAACCTCGAGTTCTAATATTTTAGGTTCGTTGTTCGTCGCGTTGCTCGTGAGCCATATATAAAATATTATATATATATATATAATTTATTTTTAATTGAAACAATAATTTAAAATCAAACAGGTTAAATTTGAGCTCAAAATTGAATTCAAACCTGAACTCAAGCTCGAACTCGAGTTCAAGATCGGGTGGAGACATCCTTAACGAGTTCGAGCTCGAGCTACCCTAGGCTCGAGCTCGGCTCAGCTCGTTTACACCCATAATTTAAAGTTATATATTAGTATTTGAAACTGAAAAATTAGTAGCTAATAAATTAGATGGTTGAACTTAAAGTGTTTGATAAAATTAGCTGTTGAATAAGATGATACTTGTAAAAAGACATAAAATGACATTTTTATAAGAGGAAATTGGACGACATGTTCCGCTAGAAGTGTTCCTTTCGGAAGAAGTAAATGCAATGCTCATTTCAGAATGAGCACTTCCGACAATAGTTAGCTCACAAATTAGATCACAAGACCAAACGTGATACAAATTACATAGTCATGGACTTAGTTAAAATGTGATTTATGTATAATAGTGATGGACCAAAAATAAAATTTTCTCAAATACAATTATTTGCTATTAAATTGTCCAAAATTTAATGTTTGGATATAATTGTTATGAATTATAAAATTTGAATTTTTTTTTACCAATAAACCTTTTTAAAATGCTATTAGTTGAGCGCACATGTTTCCGTAGTAATTAGACTCACAATACTTTCTTGTGTTTGGTAGTAACTAGACACACAATGAAATAGAATAGTGTTCTTAAAATTAAAACTTTAAACCGCTCAAAATCTATCATTGGCATATAAGAATTTAATATATAGTTTGATTGGAAACTAGAAAATGACTTTCTTTTTTTGAAAACAAGAAAGCCAAATGACTTTTAGAAGTTATTTTCTCCTTCTAAGTGGTGTCAATTGATAAGTTGACCTGTCATCTGTCTGGTTATTATTTGAACTGAGTCAGGTTAGAGTAAGCCAAACAATAAAAATCTTAGTATGATCCGAACCATAGCCCAAAAGATTACAAGATCTTGTTATGGACCGACCCATTACAAATAAACACTACTCAAACAAAGGAAGAACTCTTCAAACAAAAACATCAGTAATGTGAACAATATATTTATAGTGTTGCAATACAGAACCAGAAACTGAAGTTTATGAAGAACCAAATGAAACTGTTTTGAGTGGAAACTGAAAGAATGTGACCTTGAGATAAGGTCATTAATAGATGATCATCCTATTTGTAACTGCAACAATGCATAACAACAAGAAGTAAAACACTTCTCTTTTACCTAAACTATGTGTAAAACTCTACACTCTCAAGTCTGAAGTAACCTAAGCTAGGCAAACTTTTCCTAGCAGCAGCACCAGAAGAAGAATGAAGTTCAAACTTAGAGGGGCCTTGTGCGGCGCCCAGCGGCCCTGCCACAAAGGATGGCGTTCTTTGGGACGGGGTATTCATCCCTAAGCGAGGTTGAGGTCGTGTAAACCCTCAAGTAGAACTGTTGTCCGAGGTATTGTCGTGCCCAAAACTCGGATCTAACGTTCCACATACCTACGTTGTCAAGAGCCATGTAGATGGCAGTCCATGATCTTGGATACACCTGCAATTTGCAAACCGTAAGAGATTTGTATAGCTGAGGACATGGTTGCAGTAAGCGCTAGGCGCTAGTCGGGCGGTAGAGGAGAGCCTAGACCGATTTCTGCAACAGTGGTTGAGGCATACAGCCTGGCAGCCTGGTAGTAGCAGCTTTAAACCCCGCCTTGTAACCCTAGCCGGTAAAGGACTACAAGAAGGTAAATTAACCTAGGTTGCCCATAGCTGACTGGCTCAAACCAGAAAGGGCACTAGGCTGCTCAAAACATTGCCTTGTGACCCTAACTGGTAAAGGACTACAAGAAGGTAAATTAACCTAGGTTGCCCATAACCGACCGGCTCAAACCAGAAATGGCACTAGGCCGCTCCCACTGGGAGTCGAATGTGTAACCTTCTGATTCAACAGTTCGACCAACTTGGCTGGGGTTGTCCCCAAGCAGCTTTAATTTGATCTTACCTGGGTTGTAGAACGTGCAACTGCATCGCGAAGATTGTACTCATTTCTACTGGCTGGTGACCATTGCCCTCCATCCATTCTGCATTTTGACACCAGATTAAGTAGAAACATTAAGGAAATTAGTCCAAAAAGAAGAAGAAATGCAAGATGTATGATCAACCATGAGTCCATGACTCAATTGGTAAGAAGTAATGAATAATTTGTTCCTTTAAGCTTACCCAACTACCCAAAACTGGTATCCATCAATGTGCCAACTTTGCAGAATGTCCTCGTTGTTCTCAAACACGATTTCAATGAATGCCCTATAGTCGGTGCCCAAGACGGATGTATCTTGGTAAAGAGCACCGCCAGTGGGATTATCCGATATGCTTCCCACGCGGAAAACTCCCTGAATCTTGAAGTAGTCAGCAAGCTTGAGCGGAGTATCAGCTGGCACGAAGGACACGCTGTTGACAGCGTATCTCTGATAGTTATGCAACAGATCGGCAGAGTTTGCAAGCCTAATGGTCCTCGTGGTGTTTATCATACCATAATGGTACGAACCTTGGGGGTTCGGTCTTGGTCCACTTGCTGTAAGATTGGACCTAACGGGCAAAATTAAAACACGTTCCAGTAAAGGTAGACTTAAAATCGTCATGGTTAATGATTGAAACAAAACATTAAATGATAAACGTACCTAATGGAACGAGCCTGGTTTAGTGACCAGTCGATCTCGATGGTAGGTCCACCGGGAGGGGGGCCGGAGACTTGGAGATTAGAGTTGCTGTAGTGAAGAATTGCGGTGGTGGTAAGGATTGTTTGAGTGAAACGGCTCGAGACTGCGATATAGTAGTCTTGGGGAGGCTGATCAGCAGTAACGAGGACGGAGTAGGATTGACCGACATGAACATCAAGCGAGGAGAGAGCAGTTTGCACGGTGTGCGTTCCCTCTACTTCCACCAGTGTCATCGTGTGTCCTTGGATCCGAAAATTGAGAGAATTTTCCAACCCGACATTGGAGATTCTTAGCCGATATGTTTTTCCTGTCGAACGTTAACTTCTGTTACTCACTGCTCTCTCACAACAAATAGGAACAACAACAACAACACCGAGTGGTTTTTCTTATAGACTAGAAATATTCCTAACTCGTCTTGCTATATCTCACCTTGTTCAACGGTGAAAGAAGCGCCATTATCACCACGACCATTGATAAGGATTCCATCAGGAAATGGCAACCTGTGGCCACTGTCAAGAACCCCTTTCAAGGCCTGTATAAACATTGTGTGGTAAGAGCCTAATCAATCGTTTCAACTAATCCCGTTAAAAATTGGCAACAAGCTATGAATGATCAAGGGGCAAAGCATATCGAAAAGCTCACAGTACTTATTCTCCACCTACAACCCGAGTTAAGGTCACTCATACTTCGCAATATAAATGATAAGTCTTCCTATTTGATTCAAACCACTCAATAAACTTCGATAAACAAATGCAGTGTAAATGCAGAGTGCAGAGATTAGCTAAAATACCTTGTGATCAGCCTTGTACCAATCTCCGATGAGCACAGTCCAGTCACCAGCAGGATCGTCGAAGGGGACTGGGATTCGGGGCCTGCTGAGAATCCTAATGCCTCCAAACCCACCAGCCGCTTTGTGGAAGGCCAGAGATGGGAAGTAGTAAAAGCTTCCAATTTGATCTTTCATTTGCAGAATGTAAGTGAAATTTTGGCCAGGAGGAATTGGGCATGTGGTTCCATACACTCCATCTTCATAGGAATTCCTTCTATTCTGAACTCCATTCCTGTACTTTTCAATACATCATATCAATTATCAAGCTCTTATGCATCCATATAGATTCAAAGAAAATCCAGAAGCTGCCCGCATGGACAGCTCAGTTGGTTCTTGGGTGGTAGATTATGGGCAAATACACAAAATCGAGTCCTGGTGGCTCAGTTGGTTCCTAGGTGATAGACTTTGGGCAAGTTACACCCAATCTAGTGGGCTCCAAACAGACTTCACACCTAATGGGCAGCTGAGTCAGTTCGATTTATCCCTCCACTAAATTGCCCTTTTCTAGTCAAGAAAACTTGGAAGGTATTTTCTCACACCCCCACCCCACCCCACCACCCACCCACACACACACACACAGAGTAGATCTATGGCAAGGAGAGCATTGCAGTTGCATTCAATACAGTTAACCGACCTATAAAATACATATATCTACACATTTATTTATATGAATCACATACATACAGAGTAGGATTAGGACCTACCAAGAAATAAGAAAAGGCTCATCCAAGTTGTTGAACACACTGATGATGAGATTGTCATTGGTGACACTGTAAATATCCGGACCTGGGAACTGCCCATTGATCAGAATACCCTACCAACAAAGAAAAACCATCATTTTTTAATATCAACAATACCAAGCACATAATTGCTAGATTGCGAGATAATTGCTAGATTGCGAGCAAGTACACAAGATCGAGCCTGCCACGCACAATGCAAAAGTTACACCTAATATAGTGGGACTACACACTGGTCCTCTTGGGGAGCAAGTACACAAGATCGAGCCTGCCACGCACAATGCAAAAGTTACACCTAATATAGTGGGACTACACACTGGTCCTCTCACCCCAAGAGACGGGGCAAGCACACAAGATAGAGCTTGCCCGGCACAATGCAAAAGTTACACCTAATATAACTGTGGGCACTACACACTGTCCTCTCACCCAGAGAGAGGGGGCAAACACACAAGATCGGGCCTGGCAGGCACAATGCAAAGTTACACCTAATATAGTAGGACTACACACTGGTCCTCTCACCCCGAGAGACGGGGGCAAGCACACAAGATCGAGCCTGCCAGGCACAATGCAAAAGTTACACCTAATATAGTGAGACTACACACTAGTCCTCTGACCATGAGAGACGGGGCAAGCACACAAGATCGAACCTGCCCGGCACAATGCAAAAGTTACACCTAATATAATAGTGGTCCTCTCTAGCTAGTCTCTAGCTGAGTGATGGGGCAAGGGAATTTCGCCTTTCGGAAACAAAAGGCAAATGCAGATCCAATAAAGACCCCATTTTTACTCATTTTCCAAGAAAACAACAAGACAAGAAGGGAGAAATGGAGAACCCACCTGTTGGGGAACACCAAGAGGGTAAATGGTGCCATAGGTAACATTCCATGAGAAGAATCTGTAAGGGTCCTCTGCTTGGGCAGCAAGAAAGAGCAATGCCGCCGCAAGTAACGAAACCGCTGCATTTAGCGGCGACATTTGGAGTGGGAGAGGG
The DNA here is from genome assembly GCF_003576645.1 of Ipomoea triloba. NCBI lineage: Eukaryota > Viridiplantae > Streptophyta > Magnoliopsida > Solanales > Convolvulaceae > Ipomoea > Ipomoea triloba. Next base: position 618,629 of record NC_044925.1, on the reverse strand, counting down.
ATGAAATGAAACTATGCTCTCCGGGGGATTATCCAAAGGCAATGGGAAGAAACGCTGCAATGCCCGAAAGGGTATATGACGAGAGAGAGAGAGAGAGAGACAGAGTGTACTGTGGTAGACAAAGGTTACTTGTAATGGAGAATTTAAAAAAGGGGCGTATGTATGGGGACGACAACTGCACAAACACGGGTGGGTCAGAGTGATTTTGACACCATAGTAGCCGCCAAAGAGAAGGAGGGAGAGATTTGCGGTGTTTAGGTATTACACTGTTACAGCCTTAACAGAGTAAAAACTGTTCAAGGCTTCAAATTTGTGGACTTTGAGCCACCATTTATGGGGCTTGGAGCTCGCATTCGGATAGCGACTATGTAATTTATCATTATAATTAGGTGATCATAGTATTGAACTTTAGTGGTAGTTAGGGCACTGATTCTAAGATTGAGAAAGTATAAAATTGTTCTATAGTTATGTGTATAACATTTTATTTTAATCTAAATAAAAATGATTGATATCCAATAGATTGTTCTAGTAAATTTATTTTAAAACAAATGAAATTTACAAATAACAAAAACGAGTTATTGATTGTATGTCACTCCAAGATGTCGGGGGATTACAAGTGTTTGTTTTTCTTTCTTTATACAGTCAAAAAACTTTAATTTGTCAAATGATGACTTGAATGTTACTCATACAAGAATGGTGGATACTAAAACTAAATTTATTTTAGGCATAATTTATGTGGACTTTAATAGACTAATTTATATTCTTATCTCCCTTTATGTAATTATTATGTTATATTTATATAAAACACATAATAGTGTAATTTTATATATATATATAAAAATAATATTACACATATTTACATGTCACCTTTTAATTCATTTAAATAAATATAGGCCTAAGTTGTTATTACTTTCCTTTTATCTTTCTCCAATAAAATCAAGACACATGGTAAAGTTTTAATCCATTAGAATTTATTTATCATTTTTCGTCAGTGAAAAGAGCCAAATAATAATATGATGGCTAATACATTTTCGATCAAACTTGTTATATATAATTTTTTAATACAATTTATCTATCAAGTATAATTTATAAGTTATTACATAATAATAATAAGAGCTTATTTCACATATATTTTTAAATAATAATTATGAATTTCACTGCGGACCAGTAACCTTTTTGTTTCTATCTTTACATACAAACATATATATATTTGGCAGCGTTTTACTGGCGGGAAATTAAAAAAACGGAAGTTGAGTGAAGGAAACGGCGTCGGTGGTGGGGGCCCACGCGGAGGAGTGGGACCCAATATGGTTGATGCCAGCCAGAAATGTGTCAGTGAAACAGCACGACGAGGAAAGAACAAAGAAACATAAAAACACGATCTAACTCCCAAACCTCACATGTCTCTGAAGCCACGAGAAAGTGTTATAAATTGCAATCTTATTATAAATGCAAAGTTGCGTAAAAGAAAGATTGCATCCAAGAAAATTAATGTCCGATGCATGTGCAATTATTGCATATTCCAATCTATACCTAAATGTTATGTCGCCATCTCTCATATGGACTTTTTCTATTTTTATATAGAAAAACTTTCAAACCGCAATTAATGGGGTTTTGAATTGTGTCATATATCCTGGATGGTTATATGACACTATGCAAGAAATTTTGTTTTTTCATATTTTCAATTATACACTTTATAATATGGTCATGTGAGATTTTATATTCTTGTATATATACGGGAAAAAAAAAAGAAGAAACAAACCGAATTGTTCCTATATAAAATGCAACTAAATAACTAACGTTAGTTAAATTAACCAAAACATATTAAAAGGTATGTACGTTCATAATTGAATATCAAGTCAAAAGCTCGATCACAACTGTAAAAACAAAAGAAAGTTGTGAATCAAAAAGAGACAAGATGGGTGGATAAATAGCAAAGAGTTCCTTGCATTGCTTTCAAAATAAAATACACTGTACGTGCCAAAGCCATATTCACAGCTTTGTTGTGTACATATATATCATATATGTGTACGTGCTCATCTACTCTATCTTGATCCATTTAATGGCACCAAGGAGAGTAGTCATGCTTCTTGAGATGCCCAACCACTATTGTATAGAATCTCATACCCATTTTGAAAGAAGCAATACTACACATGCTTGCAAATTTTACTCCACCTTTGTACCTTAACTAAAAAAAATGTAACTCAGTTTTTTTATTCTCTATTTTTTATATCAATAAAATAACAACATGTGACTCTCCATAGAGTCCCTACATCATTTCTCTTTTGAAAATAGACCTTGAAAGAAAGAGAGAGAGAAAGAAAAAAAAAAAAAAAGAGATGATTAACAGTCTCCAAGTTGTTTGAGCAAAAAATAAATAACTCATCGAAATCCCTGGTGGCCTTGAAACATGGCCATATAACTATATAAGAGTTTTTTAATTGATATGTGGCATACTATTTTCCGACCAAGTAGTGTGTATACTATTAAAAATAGCCTAATTTTTTCCTTTTTTTTACACAAAAAATTATAATAATAAGTATTTTATGACGACTAAATATCATAACAAAACTTAATATACAATAGCAACTATTCCCATTTTATAATGTATAATAAATAATTAATAAATATATTAGTTAAATTTGTACTCCGTAATATATCATCATATTTATATTATATATAAAAAAAAAAGTAAAAAGTTCAATTAAGCTTACAAACCACTCAAGCTAAGTATTAAGATGCCCAAATTCAACTAACTCATTATGAACTACTCAAACTTAGGGTCAACTTGACAATAACTAAAAACATTTGTTAAAATTCAAGTAATTTGACTTGCTTGCCTTCTACAATATGGACGTACATTTCATATTCTTATGGCATTACAACTACAGTATACACCAATGCAAGCTAAGAGCTAAGAGCAACTTTAATGATGTTTTGTTATTTGTCAAATTGTTGGTGAGTTAGATAAGAGAGTGTGAAAATATGTTGTAGTAAAGACAATCTTTTTCTAACATTCCGGGGCTGAAAACAAAAAAAAAATGGATGGTGCACGTTTCGCACAACAATAACGCCCAACTGACATGTAAACGACTATTTTTTATTTATTTTTTTCATTTCTATTTTCATTCTTTTTTCTTTTTTTTTTTCGCCTTTTCTTCCCCCCTCTCTCCTTCTTCTCCCTTATTTGAAGAGATGAAAAAAAAAAAAAAAAAAAAAAAAAACTCATCTATTATGAATGCACTAGAGGGAATGTGTATGATAAGACTTCTTGGAAAGACTGACTGAATGTAAAGATTTCAGAGAGGCTCTGACAACTAATGATGAGAATTGAAATCTCGATAGCAACCAAGTGATAACTTTTCAGCTTAATTTGTAAAAGTCTTTTTGTTGTCTTTTTTTTTTTTTGAAAGACAACTTAGTTTGTAAGTTAAGTTTTGAAGGGTATAATTATCAGTTATCACCACAATGGGTGTTCTGTAACAGCTTTTCTGTGTACTTGGGTTGCACCTTCCTTGTTGCGCGCTCTTCAATAAATTCACTTGTCAAAATTGAAAAACTCTAACCAAATATGTTAGAACGTAAACGAGACTAAAATATTGACTTTTTTAATTTGAATCTGTCAACTATGAACTTTTGATCTTTTAGATCACCAGATGAATTTACCCGAATAGTGGTTGTTGTTTCCTCGTCACCCAGAAAACAGAAGTTTACCAATTGCCATGAATTGAACATAACACAATAGTGAAAAACAAGAAATTAATATCAACAATTAAAGCACATCATCCCCTAATCCAAAACCCAGAGTTAATTTTCATCTGCACAACCCAAGTACACTATAACAGCTAGAAAGCATTTCAATATCACCAATGTTAGAATCATTCAACAAGCATAAGTATAGTCATTTCACATTGCTGTAATACCAACAGGTTTCTCTTAAAATTAACACTTCTTTTAACATTTGAGGGAGCTTAAGGATTAAATTTCAAGAGCATTGATAAGATAATACTATCTGACTATTCATTCATATTCAAAACCGCTTAACACATAATCCAAAACTTTTTTTTTTTTTTTTTTTTTTTGCAGAGATTACATTTTTAAGAAATCTATCCTAAATTCCAAATTGAAATCGAACTTTTGTAATTCGCGGTCGTCGATAAACAATAAGCTTAGAAATTAGGGAAATCGGAACCCTAAACTTACTTGTCTTCGGCGAAGAGGAGGCGGAGGCGGGAGGCGAAGCGGCCGGTGGGCTCGACGGCAGCTTCAGCTAGAAGGCTTTGCTTGATGTGATTCATTCGGTTAGTAAGTCCTTGCTGCTCTTCTTTCAACGCCTCCATGTCCTCTCGGAGATCGTTGATTCGGTACTTTTGCCCTAGAGAGCGCACGCTCAAGAGAAGAATTCCGGTCATCGCGAAGAACTGAATGAAGCTGTGCTTTCTCTTCATTGCGTTGGCGAAAAGGCCGAGAGGCTTCTTAGTGCTTCCAACGCCGCCGGGGAAGGCGGGGCGCGGCGGCGATGCAGTGGAGGCCATGGTTATCTGCTACTACTTGATTCAGCCACCAGCGGAACTGAAATTACAAAGAAATTAGAAAATGAGAAAGCTAAAAAGATGTTCATTCGGTGGATTACTTTTGAATGCAATTATTCAAAATTGAATTAATTAATTTTTAATTTGATAAAGTTAATTATTTAACCAAATATTTATTTTTGAATTTACCAAATTAACTTTTGATTCATGACTATAAAATTTCATTACATGTGAATTTAATATTTACAACTCTAAAAATGCATTACAAAATGGATTGTGTGCACTAGCTATCACATACCATAAAATATGTTAGAATCAAACGTTTACCATTACACAAAAAATTATAACTCATAGCAAAGACGCAATTTTATTTCCGCATATTTTTGAGATGTTGGATGCTAGATTTGATCCTTTATGCTCTTTAATGACATTTGCCCAACAACCCGCCAATCACGTGTGCTAGATTTGCCTTCATTAGCCTTCGTCCAATAGTACACTTTATAATGTTACTTGACAGCAATGTTGAAAAAATTCGCTAGGCGTTCCCTGAGCGCCCATTTTATTTTTATTTATTTTAAAATTTTTTTAAGACTTAATAATTATAAAATATTTAATGCTTTAATAGTTAATACTAAAATATTAAATATTAATCTAAAAAACATCTACAATTGTATAAGGATTTAAAGAATCAAAACATAATAAATTCTACAAAATCACAATTCACAAAGTATCAACTTAGTTCGAAACTTCCAAATCAATTCATATAATCATTGAAAAAAATCCTAAAAAATTAACATAGTTTTGGAAGATTTAGGGTTATTTCACTTAAAATAACATCATTTCAAACGATGTCAGCCACCAAGGACACCGTATAACATAACTTTTGAAATATTTATCAAAATACCCCCACACTTTTTATTTAGTTTAGAATCATTGATAATATAATCCCAAAAGTAATTAATAATTAATTAGTTCGTAGTTATATGCATGGCTCAAGTAAGGGCGGCATGCATATATACATGAAAGAGCGGCCTGCCATTAGCCATATTTGCGGTTCACATTCCCAATTGAATCACCTCTTTCAATTCCCGGCCAGCTTAATTTATATATATATATAAATGGCAGATGAGAAGCAACACAAATCCAATTCCACAAAATTTAAAAAAAAAAAAAAAAAAAAACATCTATCGATGATGAGTCGCCGGAAGAGAACATCAAAAACATTATTAGTATGTTTGGTTGTGATCCTGAGTGTGGCGTCGCCGGCGACGGCGAGTCTGTGGAAGATGCCGCTAGCCGGGGTGATAATCTTCAATCGCCTGCCCTACACATCCTCCGACGAACTGAAAGTCCACTGCCGATCAAAAGACAACGATCTAGGGCTTCAGAAAATCCCCAAGGGCACAGATTACAGCTGGCGATTCAGCCTGCATCTCCTGGGAAGAACGCTCTATTTCTGCAGCTTCGATTGGGGATCCAAACACATGGTGTTCGATGTTTATACGGAGCCCTTTGCCAAATTCAATTGCAGAAACACGGGGGCTTTTGGGTGCGCTTGGATCGTTAGGAAAGATGGGTTTTATTTGTCCAATGGCCTCAAAATCCACAGCTGGTAGTGTATATATATATGTGTGTGTGTAGTTGTAATTAATTAATCAATTTTCTTTTTCACTCATTAAATTATATTATATTTTCTACATTTGGGTTTTGGAGGATTGTTCTTTAGTAGAATTTCTGTTGTTATTATGATAAGAGGAGTCGGTTTAACTTAATTGTTTTTTCTAGATTCATTTAGGAGCCATTTTTCCGAGGATTATTATATTGTTGTTAAACTTGGCTCAATTCGAAATTGGATTTTTTTATTAGGCTAAGTATTTTCTTAGACTTTATATGGAGTCCTTTTGTGGGATTGGACGTTGTTAAACTTAATTGGCTCGGAACTTTTTTTATTGAATTTGTCTTAGGCTGTTTGTGGCATGGGACTTATTTTTAATGTATAGACTTGACACCCAAACTTTTTTGTGGGATTTCTATTATTACAAGGAGTCAATTAATTTGATTTGGTTTTTTCTAAACTATACTTGGAATTGTTTTAACTTGTTTTTTCTTTGACGTGTACTATATATTACTGTATTCAAATATGATTATGACTTTAACATAAAATGGATATATAATCTTGTACAATTTATATTTTTTAAAGAAAAAAAAATAAAAACATCTTTTTAAAAACTGAAAAAATTAACTAAACGATGGACTGAGATGCCTATCACTTAATTTTAATTTTCCGTACGAGATTGTCCCGTTGATGCTAAGTCGTCCCCGGCCACTTTTGCATATAAATACATGTAAAAATTAGTCCATACTAAATTTAATTACACTTTCTCTTTCTCTTTTCCCTATTTAAATGATCTTGATAAAATTAAACTCTTAAAAAAAAAAACATGGCCACTCGATATATATATAGGAGCTAGGCTTATTTAATTTACCCATTTTATTATTGTTTATTATGAATGGGTAGCATGCATGAAAGTGCGGGCAGCCATAAAGCATATATATTCGCGGTTGACATTTTCCCTTTGCTTTTTTTGAGGTTCTATAAATTAATTATATTAATGGTAGCATCGCAGTAAAATTAAACATAATTAAGGTCATCGGATGAGATGATGAGAGTATCGTTGTGTTTGTTGTTGTTATTGATTATCCTTAGTGTGTTGTCGCCGACATGCCTGTCTCGGCAAATGGTCGCCGAGGTTCATATCCAGAATAAGCTTTCCGGCGAGCTGAAATTTCAATGTAAAGCTAAAGGCAACGATCTGGGACCTAAAACTATTTCTAAAACCGCAGAGTTTACCTGGAAATTTGGGTTGCATCTTGTGGGCAAAACCATTTATTCCTGCGACTTTGACTGGGGAAAGAAACATGCGGCTTTCGATGTTTTTAGTGAGGATTTTGCCAAGTCCAACTGCCCCACCTACAATTGTGTTTGGGTGGTCAAGGAGGATGGGTTCTATATGGGAAACAAGATATTGCAACATTGGAAGTAGCTACCTATCTTTAAGAGATTAGATTGTTCGGTTACTGTGATTTACTCATTTATTGTTCTCGTAGATTAGAGTAGTGTAAGGGCGTTTGGGGTGAGAAATTTGTTCAATCCATTTCACAATTAAGATCTTATAAATAAGTGTACGCTATATTATATTATTATATTATATTTCATCATCTTTCCAAATGTTCTTTCCTTATTTTTTTTTGAATTACAAAGCTACTATTCAATGATGTGTATTAAGTAATCCTGCCAACTTATAAAGGAACACAATGTGCTAATAGGCCGTTCTCACCGACATTTAAACTTGCAAACTTTATGACTACTAAGTAAATAATCTGACAAACTTGATTGGGTTGCTCCATATACAAATGGTACTATACGTGTTGGAAGGTCTATATAATTTGTACTCTGAAACATATTCATTATTTCACCTGTTATGTTTTAAGGTGTATAAATAGATTATTTTATTATATGTTTTAAGTGTGTTGGAGACCGATACTTGGTGCAAAAGAAATACTAGTATCAATACCCAATGTCAAAATCACAATTATATTAAAATAATTTGTAAAAATAACAATTTATGTTATACATCCCCACACCCACACGTACATATATAATGCTTATTATCTTTTGTAGTATAAATAATTAAGACTATGAATTTGATTAGAAATGAAATACCAAATATGATTGTTCAATATTATGTGGGTAATGAGGGATTGCATTTGCATATGGACCAAGCTAAGGCCTAAGGCGGAGGGAGGAATATTTGTATAATTTTGTATTTACAATCAACTTACTCAACAACTAATTTTATAATAATATTTATAATCCAAATAATTATCTCAACAGATTTAAGCTTTGTTTAACAATGAGCTGTTAACCATTAGCAAATTGTGTTGAGGATTAACTTAAACTAGCTAGTAGTATTAGCTAGCTATTTGTGAAGAAGCATTTAGTAAAATTAGCTAATTAACTTTAATTGATAACAGGTTTAAAAAAAAAAAAACCTTTAATTGATAACATATAAAATAACTTTTGAGTACATGAAATTATTACATACTAATAATTTATTAATTATTTTGAACACATCCTCATGAATAATTTAGTTTTTAGTTCGAATCCTATTGAAAAATTACAACTTTAATTTGCAAAGATTATTATTAAATTTATAATAAAATAAAATAAAATACAAATATTAAAATTATAAAACTAATAAAATAATGACATTACAAATGTATTCTTAAGATTAACGGGCTTAACACAAACTAATGAAGGGATGAAAATAAGATTAACGGGCTTAACACAAACTAATGAAGGGATGAAAATCAATACTACTACTACAACACAAACTAATGAAGGGATGAAAATCAATACTACTACTACAAATATTAAAATTATAAAACTAATAAAATAATGACATTACAAATGTATTCTTAAGATTAACGGGCTTAACACAAACTAATGAAGGGATGAAAATAAGATTAACGGGCTTAACACAAACTAATGAAGGGATGAAAATCAATACTACTACTACAACACAAACTAATGAAGGGATGAAAATCAATACTACTACTACTACACAAGCATGAGATTGTAATTCAATAATTTTAAAATTGAAAACCAATTTTTAAAAAATGCAATTACAGTTGAAGAATCAAAATTACTCAGTAAATATTTCTCTCAATTTAAATATTTTGCATATTAACTATTTAAAAAAATCTACTTTCGCACAATCAAAGACAAATCAAATTAGTCGAGTGTATATCCGTATTTGTGCTTGAATTTGACCAACAAAAAATAAAATAAAATTCAATACACAAAAAATTTGGATTTAAACTAGGAATAAAAGCATACTGGATACCTATATCATCAGCATAATGGTATGTATAAATCTGATTCAACTACACTAAGAAGGCTTCCTTGGGGGCTTTGATTCATCCCTAACACGTTTGGAGATGTCGCGATGCAGGACCTCCATAAATTCCTACAAAGCAAAAATAATGTTAGCATTCTACGCTCTAGCTCTATTTCAAAACCTCGAGTTGTTGCGAAGGATAATAGACACGAAGATACTCACATTTGCAAGGCCTTCGGTACTGCACACGCCATTCACAAGGTTCTCATCCCTACCTCCATTGCGATGCAAGTGAGCAGCATTTTCAACTACGGAGCGGAAGATCTCTTCGGGAGGACTGTGATGTTCGATTCTTTGGGCAACCTCTTGTAGTCCAATCTGTACACATGAAAAAAGTACCACACCAGCTTCAAAGAGGAAGGTTTGAATATAATGCAGGTTTAGCATGAAATCTAGGAGCTCTTTTCGTTTAAGGTGATCACTGTTTTACTAACAAAAACTGAAAAATAATACAACCATCATATTATGAATGGTTATGAAAATGCTAAATTGGTACCAATACAAACCTGAGTATTTTCATTGGTTGGCGTCACTTCTCTATTCGCACGAGTCTCATTTGTTCTGACTTCCGTTCCAGGAGCTTGTTGGGCCGAGGTTGGAACACCACCAAGAGCTTGAGAAACAAGTGGCATCATTTGCTGAAATATACTGGAAAGATCCATGCCACCGCCACCATGGCCTGCACCACCAAAACCTGCAAACATGCTTCCAAGATCTTGAGGATCAATCTGTTGAGCAATTTGGTTGACGGTATTCATCATCCCTGGGTTCTGGGTAAATTGCTGCAACATATCCCTCAAGGTATCGGGGGAACCAAGACCAGTTTGTTGAGAGATTCCACCCAATAAACCATTTAAAGCTGGATTTTGAAGAACTTGTGACATCATATTTGAAATATCAGGTTGGCCATTTCCTCCAGAGCCCAAATGAGAAAATTGTCCTAAAGGTGGGGAACCCTCAGTCCTCCTAGCCGAAAGTGCTGCAAGAGATTGCAAAACCTGTTCATCTCTAATGGGTTGTTCGCCCTGACTGGAGGTAGCTGCACCATCATCACTTCTTCCCTGTGATTTAGATTGCTTAACTCGCCTCTGATTCCACCAGTGCACCCAAAAAAAAAAAAAAGTAAATACCATGGAAGCACAATAAAAAGGTAGCTAACTAAACCATAGACCAACTTCAGATTGCATAAAATAGCACACCAAGACAGCAGATTTAAAGCAACAATTTGATAACACCAAATAGAAGGTAAAGTTAGTCAGACTCATAAAAAAGAAGTGTATATAGTTGCAAGTACACGAAATGCATAATGAAACATTCTGTGGATCACAATCATAATTGTAAGCCTAATTGAGCACCGCTAATTCCATGCCATAAAATTGAAACATTTTTAAGGAGGTAAGTTATCCCCCATCCCTCCATCTACTAACATAATAATAACGGAATATGCTGAAGGGAGCGAAAGATTCACTCCCTAATCCCATGCCATAAGTTATACTCCCTGAGCCAAACACTTTGAAGTTATAATGTTCATGGGTCTCACTTCCTTTGATTTTTCTCGTTTCCTTGTGAATACACCTAAGGGAGTATATGTTTGGGAGTAAAAAATGGGAGTCCTTGTAGAAGGACTCTATAAAACCATGTATTCTTATTTGAGATTTTAGTTTTATTTATTAAAAAAAAGGTTCAAGTTTCTCAAATCTAACCTTTAAGTGGTTTACACATGCTCAACATATTTTAACTGCATCTATTTAACTTCCACTCCGTCCCTATACGCAGCTAAACTAGACAAAATAAATGGGGTAGTAGTACATTTGCTAACCTTAGGCTGCAAATCCCCCATCCCTAGTCCAATAGGAACAGAAGACGAAGCACCAGGGCGATCCACTCCCTGAGAACCTCCTGCTGAACTTACAGAAGTTTCATTGGACACCTGATCACATTCTCCCCGTATCTGGAAAAGGTTAGATAATCACTCCTAACATATTAAGGCATGATCAATAAATTGCTACTCATCATAACAGACCTGGCTTTCTCCAAACTTCCTAGCTTCAGTTTCAGCACCAGAACTGGTAGATTGCTCATGAACAGTGGTACTCTCAGGTTGACCTTGATTATATTAAAAAATTCAGTTCAGAAGGCATGATAATCCATTATTCCAACGTAAATATGCTTGTGAGCAAAGTCCATAGTCCACTCAGATAATAATAGAATCGAAGACAAGCATGGAAATTGTACCATGTTGTGAAGCACCAGAAAAGGAAACACGAGGTATTGATGAAACAGCTACTCCAGTAGTACCTATTACAGGTGGAGCCCTAGATTGACTAGAATCACCACCATCAGTTCCACTGGCATGGTCACCTTGAGCTCCATCTCCATTGGTTGCTCTAGAACCAACTGCAAAAAAGAATCCCAAAAAGTTGAATCAGAAATATGAGTAGTATATTGCCCTGCCCTCCCTTTGAAACAACGGCCCCACTCTTCCCAAAGAAACCCAAAAATACAAGGTGAATGCTCAAAACTTCATAGTTCATACCGGTATGTATGTGTATATTTACATTCCTTGCCGCACTGCCAATTCCAAAGGGATTGAAACCTCCAGGATTAGATTGAACAGATGGACCGGAAAACAGAGAGTAAGTTTGAAGAGGAAAAGGCTGCAACAGAAGATAGTAACAGCTTATGAAACCAAGGGATCAATCCAAAATACCAAACAGCATAATACAAACACAATTACTAGAATATTGCATGCTCTCACAACACCTGAACCATTATTGGGTTTGGCCCAGATGGAGAAATGTAAACTGCAGGACCAGCATTGACCGAAGATTCAGCCTGTATAAAACACCAGAGGAGTTTTAAACCAATGCCCTTGTAGAGAAACACAATAAAAAAGAGATGGTAAGGGGCATACAGGAGACTCTCCCATACGCAATGTCAACATTGTCCTTCCAAGCTCTAGGAACTGAGCACCCAAGTGCTGCATCACAAGACCTAATTGCACTGATTCTGCCTGTATTTGTCCTCTAACTGTAAGGTCAGTTGAATTCCCTTCTTGCTCCAAGCGTCCTGCAGTACGCTACAATATTGCAGCAGATTACAAACACCAAATCAGAAGACAAGCCAAATGAGGGGGGGTAAATCCCAAGAAAATCAATTCATTAACAATAATCAGTCAATGCCTCATACTAGTATTAAAACCATTGATTCATAAAATTTCCAATAAATGATGTCCATTGTACAGTGAAGCACAATGAGGAATAAAATCCAAGATCAATGAAGTTCAATACTTCAGTCAATTACATAAGGGAAAAACAAAAAACAAAAATCTCGAACATGAGCCACAAATGTGATCATATGAGAAAAATGATATGCTAGCAATATAAAAATAGGAGCCATTGAGATTTGAGAAAGTTCAGAACATGAAATATACAAGTTCTATTAAGGGGGCATATCCAATCAAAACCAGAAACTACATTCATATACAATATATAATCCTCAACAAAAACAAACAAAACTAGCAACTCGGTAGAAATTACCCCTCTTCCAAAAGATAAAGCAATAATAACAAATTTATGCCTTATTTATCCCTAGAATAAGCTAATGTAGTGTATGTTATGCTTGAAGTTCTACCTTGATGAACGCTTGGAACAAAAGGGAAGAGCACAACATAGAGGAGAAACTGTTAAATTTCACAAAATCACAATATAGATTCAAAGTTACATACAGATAATGCTGATGTAACATGGTTGCCAACTAGTCGCTCTGTATGCCGCATAACAGTGCTCAATGTCTCTAGAGTTGATTGACCACGAGAATTTGTTGGCAAATCTACACTAGATGAATCAGCAGGTGATTGGTTAGGCTGATTACCTGGAGCATAAAGAAAAGGAGAAATCAATCAGGAAGCTATCTAGTAACATATCAGAGTCAGAACAATTAGGTGAAAAGATCATCACCATTACGGGATAGTACAGACTCCATGCGATTCATAAACACTGTCAGTGTGTGCAAAGAATCCGGAATCGGCTAAAACAAACAAAAAAGAAAAATATAAACAAGGTAGCTAATATAAAAAACAATAGAGCATAAAAAGTTATTAAATTATGTCAACAATAGTTGAAATGTTTCTACCATATTAAGCGAAGGAACTGCTATTGCTGCTCCAAGTGGGATTTGCATGCCTTCAGCTAAAGATATACGAGGAAATGCCTGCCCAGGCTGCTGACTTTGAGAGCCAGAATTCCTTTGTATACCTTCTGTTTCATTTCCTCTTGGGGCAGCAGTGCGAGCATTAACCTGTTCAGAAAACAGATTAGCTGCATAAAATCCCTAGCCCCAAAAGATGACCAATATTTTATAGGAACATACCACAAACTATACCCATTATACATCCATAAAGTGAAGAATATCCTGTTCATAGCCACATGCCTTTTGACCAATTAAAGTAACTTCTATAACAAATTACATTTCTGTGGCTGTAGAAGGGGAAAAAATGTGCTGCAACTAAACAGCCATATAAAGTAGTGTGCTAACCCATAATAAGGGACTTTAATTTGGTATAGTCATACTATATGCATTAGATATCAAAGGTCTACACTTGTATGTTATTTAAAGCATGTATTAATTAAAGAAGAAGAAGAAGAAGAAGAAGAAGAAGAAGAAGAAAGATATACTTGAATTCAATATTAATAGGAGTCTAGGACAATGGGTATATATTACTGAAACTAAGGTAAGATATAGCTAGAAAACCACTAACATGCAGACCAGGATGGTTGGCACCAGTTTGACTCCCAACTCCAATAGAGTTTAAAACTGCCCCAATAACCTAGACGGTAATAAAAAATTTGTCAGTCAATAAAATCCATGTTAGCTAGCCTAAGCAAGCAAAACAAAGGCTGGAAAACACTAAAAACAAACCCGATTTAAATCTGGTACAAGGCCATCCCCTTGCTCACCAACATTGATAGTGCCTAGCACTACACTGTGTGAAACTTGCCCAATACGATTGCGTGGCGCACCAGTAGCAGGCTCTTGACCTACAAAGTTCAAAAAATGACTTCATAAAACCACTTAAAGCATTCCACATATAAGTGACAGGGTAGTTATGATCATTTATTACCTCTAAGACCATTGTCTGGAGTAGTTTCCCCAGTGCCAACAGAAGATGACAATTGTGGTTGAGAAGGCTGTCTTATCACCAAGTGCAATGTATCTCCGTTTTCCAAATCTAAAAGAATCAAGTTGTCAAGAAACCACAAAGACAACCGGTTGACGGCAAATTGTTATATCCAAAAGAACAAACTCTCAACCAACTAGAGCCATATCCTAGAGAAACTTCTTCATAGGAGGGAGGGGAGGAGCAAAGAGGAATACATATATGTATGTCTGTGTGTATGCACACATGTGTACATATGTGAGTACATAAGTGTGCCCGTACGCACATATGTATATACATATAGACATGTATAGATACAATGCATATCACAGCGTGCGGTTTAGCCTTCAGTTTCAATCTAAATCA
This sequence comes from Ipomoea triloba, assembly GCF_003576645.1. NCBI lineage: Eukaryota > Viridiplantae > Streptophyta > Magnoliopsida > Solanales > Convolvulaceae > Ipomoea > Ipomoea triloba. Next base: position 603,612 of record NC_044925.1, on the reverse strand, counting down.
TGGTCAACCAAGTCATTCCATTTTTTAAGAAAGGATACACTCAGGATTAGGCCAATAAATAAAATCATGTTTCTAAATAGTAAGCCTCTATTATGAAAACATCAACAGAAAATTTCATCTTAGATTGACACACGATAAAGGAACGGAACAAAAATCTAGATGTCATAAAAATATACACATGGCAGTAATTTTTAACTACATCAAAGAAATTCATTTAATTAGGATTTGTTAGTATATAATTGGTAGGATACGATATTCAGAAAGAATGTGATCATCCATCAGGGCCTTCCCCCTGAAAATAAGGCGTTGTTGTGCAACAGGGACTCCAGTTTCAGTTGCTACTTTTTCCTTTAAGGCAGAAACTTGCATCTGAAACCATGAAAACAAAAGCACAGAATTGTAAAATAGCTAGTGTCCAAATTCATTAAGTATTCAAAGAATAATACAATAGTTAAATTTGAAACATAATTGACACACAAAAGAAACTAAATAACAGTTTGAATAGAGTATATTATTTTGAGATTACCTATGTGACCACAAAATGCGTGTTTTTCAAACATAGGAATAGTAAAGTAAGCTTACGTTTTTGTCCACGTCAAAGGCATAAGTTCTGGAATCTAAGGTCTTGATATTGATATTCACAGTCGATGGACTCGATTCAGAACCCACACTGGAAACATTACTTGTGCTTGGACATTCAGATGTATGCTCAGATGCAAGTTTCACAGTCGATGGACTCGATTTAGAACCCACACTGGAAACATTACTTGTGCTTGGACCTTCAGATGTATGCTCAGATGCAAGTTTCACAGTCGATGGACTCGATTCAGAACCCTCACTGGAAACATTACTTGTGCTTGGACCTTCAGATGTATGCTCAGATGCAAGTTTCACAGTCGATGGACTCGATTCAGAACCCTCACTGGAAACATTACTTGTGCTTGGACCTTCAGATGTATGCTCAGATGCAAGTTTCACAGTCGATGGACTCGATTCAGAACCCTCACTGGAAACATTACTTATGCTTGGACCTTCAGATGTATGCTCAGATGCAAGTTTCACAGTCGATGGACTCGATTCAGAACCCTCACTGGAAACATTACTTGTGCTTGGACCTTCTTCAGAACCCTCACTGGAAACATTACTTGTGCTTGGACCTTCAGATGTATGCTCACTGGAAACATTACTTGTGCTTGGACCTTCAGATGTATGCTGATCAGCCATATCAACTTGCCAACAAATGCCTGGAAAACAACCACTCTTAAAACATGTCTAAATTTTAATCACATTGCTATCACAGAGGTGTCAGCCAAGGCTAGTTCTAAAGGATTGTGCAAATGCATGTTAGAGGAAGTAATTTTAGTTAACAACACTAATATTGCTCCAGGAAACCATCAGAACCACCCAGATGCCAGTTGAACTCCAAGATACTCCACGCTTGTAATTAAACAACAATATGGCAAAGCAATTGAACACACTTTACACACCATTAAAGCATTGATTTCATGAAAAGCTGATGCATAAGCCAGCCTATTGGCAGCATAAACTCGAGCTCAAGATGAACCTAGTGTTCTCTTATCAACTCCACTAGACCTAACAATTCCTATAGTTCATCACTGAAATGAGGAAAACAACATTTTCCTTCAAAAATTAAAACATTTTTAACCATAAAAAGAAAAAAGAAAAAATCACCGCAACAGAAATTTAGATTAGCTCCTGCAGAGCAACAGCAAAGCAAAAGGATGTTCAAGTGTTGAACACACAGTACAGAAAGACAAAAGAAAGAGCACGACAATCTCGGAATCCGAAGTATTAACATGAGTTTATTGAATCGGTAAAATCGGAGTTACCTATGAGGGAAGCAACAAAGATCGGCGGCGACGGCGAGAAGCAGAATCAGTCGTAAACTCCTGGATTGGGATTTGGATGAATGAAAGATATGGAATGAATGTCAAAACATTCGTGATTCGTCAGCTCTAAAAGATCCAGGCTAGCAGCGTTGTTGTGTCGGACTCGGGTTTGCGAAAACGGGCCAAAAACAACCTCACACGGTTATCATTTCTGTATATAATAAATGCGTTTCCAGATTTTTTTAGAAAAGAATTTATTATTTTACAATTTGAGCAAATTTAACCTTAAATAATAATAATAATACTCAAATAGGTCATCCAATTATAAGAAAAAAATTTAATTAGATTATACAACTTTAAAAAATTATAATTAGGTTACTATTTTTTGTTACCGCTGATGTGGCAACCATCCCAATCAAAATTATTATTTTTAATTTATTATAATAATTTTAAATAAAATACAAATTTTAAAAAAAAAAAACAAAAAAAAAAACAAACAAACAAAAAACTCACCCTTCTCCCATATTGATCTTCGGTCAAAGGTTCTTACCTAGGGTCTCATATGAACCGGATTAATCTATCACCGACTGAAATCGAAAGCCAATAATCGTAGAATAATTGAATTACAAAAAAAATAAAAAATATTTTAACATCAATAATCGAAATAGACATTTTCATTCGGTTTGGTTATTAATTATCAGGTAGTTAACTAGTATTTTGCTCACCCTTACCAGGAAAAAAAAAAGAAAAAAAGAAGAGGGAGAGAGAGAAAATTACACTTCATGTATTGCCACTCCATTATTAGTCGTCAAAAGGACTTGAAGGCTAAAAGTCTTGCTTACTACATGGTGGCAATCTAGTTACCATATGTATTAGCTTTTATGTGTGGGTGTAACAAATTTGACAATTTCAATTTTTACTGAACGCCTCATGAATAAATTTAGTGATATGTAATTATAGATCGTCTCATGTCTATCTTTTGTAATTTTTTCAATCGCTATTAAAAAATCACTCTAAAAAATAATACGGAGTATTTGTGAAATCTCTATTTCGACCTACAGATAGTCCACAACTTATTTGACTAAAAGCAATCTCAAGCTTAAATTGAAAACCACCAATTCATTTGCCTTGACAATTCCGCATTACTCCGCCCTCGGGATGCTCGAGTCAATTGGTCTTCATTACATTAGACCAAGAGTATAAGTCCAAAACCAGTCAAGTCATTGCTTCTTTTTATCAAAATAATAAAAACCTTATGGGTAACACTTGTGTGAGACTGTCTCACGGGTCACAATTCGTGAGACGGGTCGGGTCTATATAATTTGGATCATGGTATTGTAACTAATTAGCTAGTTGGTCGCTGCGGAGAGTCAAACGAATCAACCTAACTGTAATTGCGTATATACTGGGCTTAATGCACGGCAACCTTTTTCCAAATTAATAGGCAATTAAAACTCATCTCACTTATCTAAGAATAGTAAGAATACAAATGCAAATTTTTATTACATTTTTACAAAATATAGTAAACTCGTTTATATTCATACATTTTTATTACATTTTACATTTAGACTACAAAGTATTGTATTTAAGACTTAAAGTATTAAATATATCTAACTTAAACTGTGCACTAAATTAGTGCTATGAAGCATTACATTTAGACTATAAAGTATTGTGTTTACGACTTAAAGTATTAAGGGTGCGTTTGGTTCGCACATGGGAATCGGAATCGGAATGGGTATCAAATACTTGGTAATGGTAATGGGTTTTGGTGAAAGTATTTAACATGTTTGGTAATTGGGTGGAATGAGAATGATTATTAATAGTTGAGGAAGAAATGAGAAAGAAAGATGAAACCCTTATTTAATAAGGGTATGGATTTTGTCATTAATGGGTTATTCCAAACCCATAGTAGCATTCACAAAACCTATCAACCAAACACAAACAATCACTTTCATACCCATTCCTTATGCCTAAACCCACCAACCAAACACACCCTAAATATATCTACCTTAAACTGTGTACTAGATTAGTGTTATGAAGTATTACATTTAGACTATAAAGTATTGTGTTTAACACTTAAAGTATTAAATATATCTATCTTAAACTGTGTACTAGATTAGTGCTATGAAGTATTAAATTTAGCATATAAAGTATTATGTTTAATGCTTAAAGTATTATATACATCTACCTTAAACTGTGTACTAGATTAGTGCTATGAAGTATTATATTTAGACTATAAAGTATTGTGTTTAAGGCTTAAAGTATTGAATATATCTACCAAAGTATTGTGTTTAAGGCTTAAAGTATTGAATATATCTACCTTAAACTGTATACTAGATTAGTGAGTATTGAATATATCTACCTTAAACTGTATACTAGATTAGTGCTATGAAGTATTATCTACCTTAAACTGTATACTAGATTAGTGCTATGAAGTATTATGTTTAATGCTTAAAGTATTATATATATCTACCTTAAACTGTATACTAGATTATATTAGTGCTATGAAGTATTATATTTAGACTATAAAGTATTGTGTTTAAGGCTTAAAGTATTGAATATATCTATCTTAAACTGTATACTAGATTAGTGAGTATTGAATATATCTATCTTAAACTGTATACTAGATTAGTGCTATGAAAATATATCTATCTTAAACTGTATACTAGATTAGTGCTATGAAGTATTACATTTAGGCTATAAAGTATTTTGTATAAGGTTTAAAATATTAAATATATCTACCTTAAACTGTGTACTAGATTTGAGCTATGAAGTATTATATTTAGGCTATAAAGTATTGTATTTAATGTTTAAAGTATTAAATATATCTAACTTAAACTCTTAAACTGTATTATGAAGTATTGTATTTAAGCTATAAAGTATTATATATGAGCCTTAAAGTATTGATTATATATTTGTGCTATGAAATATTACATTTATGGTATAAAATATTATATTTAATGTTTAAAGTATTAATTATTATATTTGTGTTTTGAAGTATTAGATTTAAACTATAAAGTATTATATTTAATGATTAAAGTATTAAATATATCAATCATTTCTTGTAATATGATGGGCTGAGAATAAGGTTTTAACTCAAAAAGTGAAAATATGATGGGCTGAGAATAAGGTTTTAACTCAAAAAGTGAAACAAACACAACGATATAAAAGTATTTTAACTCAAAAAGTGAAACAAACACAACGATATAAAAGTATTCATACACTGCACTGCACTCAAAAGCTGAGAAAAAATGGCAAAGATCTCAATAATCTCACCATTAATCCTCTTCACCACCTTCCTACCATTTCCATTAATGGCCATCTTCATCATCAACTTCACAAAAACTCTCAAGAATCCCTTCCCTCCAAACTCAACATAGAATCCAGAGCCTACCCAATCATCAGTTCCTTCTTCCCCATCATCGCCAATCGACGCTGTCGCGTTCAATAGATTGCAGATGTTATCAACAGTAGCGAAGGAGGAGGAGATGGGAGAAATCCGAAGTCGATTGATCTGGGAAGAAATTGTCTGTAGCAGGAACATAGGGAGAAACAAGGGCCGTGAGATTGTGCGTGGATGGCATGTGATTTACCCGTGTAATAAAAGATCCGATCCGTTTCACGGATTGAGACCCGTGAGACGGTCTCACACAAGTTTTTGCCAAACCTTATTTGATGGTCAACAGCCGGCATCCTCATTTCAGCAAGCCTATAAGAAATTCTCCACAGAACTAGAAGAATCCACGACAAATGGGCGGCACCATATCACACAAATAACTACTGGAAATATTTCAAACTTTATAGTGCCTCATCACAGCACAAGATCATATGCACATCATATATAAGCTTAACAAATTTTCAAAAGCACAATGCAACAGAATGATAGCAAAACCACAGTGCACTGCTGGTTCAAACTTGAAAGAGTAAGTTGAACAAAGTATCATGGAATAAGAAGAGGTTTCACTAATCCAGGGATTAAGAAAAAAACAAGTTATATTATAAAAAAATTTACATAAGTTATCAAGAGAGAGTAACAATGTCAATGACATCTAGCTACTGATATATACACACTATAATTGGAAGAATGAAAAATGAAGACCCAATAATGGCAATGACAATGATATAACTCACCAGTTGCAAAATCAACAGCACTTGTGCAATCCCTAGATCCCTTCCTCGGTAGAGTTGAGGACAAAAAGCACTGCCAGTACTAAAGGACCTTAATTACTGTTGCAATTATCTTTAGAATCGTGATTGCCACATTTAAGAGTACTAGTATTACTTGAAGAAGCTGGGTATAGTAACTTTCTACGTTTATAGGTTACAATCTCCCTTGAGGGCTTGCGTTCAGTATTACTTACTGGCTCCAGTGAGGACTTGCTTGCAAATTGTGGACTTGCATCAATTGCACTGGCTATCAATACTTCTCCAGGGACAGAAGATTTCTGATGGGCATTATTTTGGATTTCTACGGTGGCCTCATTTGTGGAGTGTGATTCATTTGCCTTCTCAATTGTTGAATCTGAATTTCCATTTCTTTCAGCTCCTGTTGAGGCTTTAGCAATATCCACCAGCTCTGGTTCGACTGATTCACCTACTGGTTCAGAAGCGTTAATGGGCATGGGATCAACATTCATGTCATCCATGAATATGAAGCTGTTGTTCTTGCCTGCACTACGATTTTCTGGGCCTTCTCTTACACCCTCTTCAATAAAATTAGAGGACTCACTCACATCAACAAGACAAGAATCTACAGGCTCAGATGTTGCTGAAGAATCCTTATCAGTCTTGCCTCCAACACTTACTATGCAAGGTCCTACCCATGTGTCTGTCCTGTTGCCACACACACCATTCTGCTGGCTCCCTGAGTTTTGATTTAGAGACTTGGCAGTTGACAATGCAATATAAAGAGATTGTGACTCTGCATCCATCTTTGCTGTAGAATCATTTTTGTTCAAGACATTATCAAAATCATTTAGATTGGAGAATGACATATCAGTACAAGGGAGATTTTCTGTTATATCTGGCCCAGTATCAATCAAAACCCTCCCATTTTCTGCAAGCATATCAGTTGATGTAACCTCATCAATAGAAAACAACTGAGACTCTGTTCGGCACATGGAATATGGGCTGGCCCCTATTTCAAGACAAGGAATATCCACAGCAATATTATGACTGCTGTTGGCACAAATGCCATTTCTAGCAACTATGTGATCAACAGAATGACACAACTTATTTTTGGTAAAACCTGAATGGTGAAGCTTATTAGCGCCACTCCCATTACAGGACGACGTACTATTACCTTTGCTTCCATTTACTGTATCTCCACATTGGCCGTCATATGTAGTAGTTGGTCTTACAACTTGTTCCTCAACTTGAACACTTTCTTGGCCAATTTGTGCATTCAACTGCATCTGCACCCATACAGCTAAAGAAAGTGCGTGATCACGAATCAAAGAGTCATAAGGTGGGCAGTGCAGCATTTTAATCAAAGCCTGCTTATACTGAAACATACTAACGGATGATGTACCAGACCCTCTGTCACGAAGATATTTAATACTTTTAAAAACATGCTCACATAAGTTGCCCATATTCGCAGAATTACAATCACAAAGTGCAAATTCTGAACTTGGGTTCCATATAACATGGACAATATTTTTATCTCCCTGATCAACAATTTTTGCGAATTCACCATCAATAGTAACATCACCATCTGGAATCTGCAACGATTTTCGCCAAGCTGTCAACCCACTAATCCATTCGTCTTTCCAATATCGAGCAAAATCATCCTTCCCAGAATACTCATCAAGCCAGAAATAAGAATGCACTGTAGTACCTAGCTTGTCTACAAGCCAATCGGCACGTTCATATACACTCAAGTCCCTTTCATTCAACAGTCTGAGCTTCAATTGGTTATGGTAAAACTCCAACGCTGCACAAGTCTCCTGGCTGGCAAGAGGAAGGTCTCTCAGTGCACTACTCCAAAGCCCTGGCCAATGAAGATTTGTCAGAAGTAATTTAAAAAAAAAAAAGTGTTAACTAATTTAATGAGAATATGAGGTTCAACGATTTTTTTATGAGTCACACAAGTTCAGTTTTCTCATGCACATTCAGAGTTGAGGTTACCATGCTTACTCCACAGGAGAAGAATGTACATCCATGGAATAATACAAGCAGAAAATTTTCTCATAGTAATTAGCAAGTCACCATATGAATCCCTCAAGACATCTTAAAAAAAAAAAAGGAAAATATTTTTTCAAGATTTTCTTTCATCACAAGGCATATAAACAACCAGAGAATCTTCAAAACAGAAAATATGATAAATGCAAATAATTGATATAGACTAAACTGTAGTCTAGAGTAATATGCATAACCTAGTCTTGGATACCAAGTTGCCTTGAAGTAGTCCACAAACTCAACAGCATCCACAAAATCTTCCATGAAAACTTCAAACATATTTGCAGGTGCAGACCCTTTGCAAATGCTATGTATCATCTCACCAAGCCTTTTGGCTATTGTGGCACGCACCTCCATTTCTGAGCATCTCTTCATCAAATTTTTGTGCCATGCATGACGTACCCGCCAAAAGCTTATTAGCACAGAGCACTGGAACACTTCCCTGAGTGAGATGACCAAATAAAAGATAACATATTAAGCATACAAAATAACTAAAATCCAATGACAAGACACATCAAATTGTTAAGCTCTATCCAAAAATCAATCTGCACTCTGAAGAATTACCAACTTAGAAATATGGATTGTTGAAGATTACTCTTGAAGTGATTTAAGAAATATATAAACTACATAGACAAATAACAGCCCTCTATTCATTCAAAGACAATAGTTCTTCTATTCAAATTGACCTTGGGTCATTTACAAAGGAAAATGTGTAAAATCTTTTGATAGTTTGACTTTGCCATGCTTATAAATGTAGATCAGCCTGTTTTTCCAAGTTCATGCAGCTCAAATCCATTTAACATATTTTATTTGTTGCTACTATTGGTGCAAACAAGATTCAACAGATTAGGTCTGTGCCTTTCATAAAATCAACTGCATCTATTCAAGAAAACTAGTAAGAAGGGATGTGATGCAAACTCTAATTTTGTGCCCTGCAATACAGATTAGCATCCACCATAACTATTGCAAATCATAATTAACAATTAAATGCAGAGCCAAATCTAGTGAGTAAATCAACTTTAAATATTTTAAAAATCATATTAATTAAATTAAATATTAGGAACTCAGAAGAAAACCTTATAGCGGGGATGTCAGTCAAAGGATCATCCACAATGAATCCGGCCAACTTCCATGTAGGATCTTTGGTCTGAACCCTATTATAAAGAGCTCTCATCCATCTAACTGTGTCTTCACTTGCAAATCTAGGTGCAATTATCCATGCTACTGGGATAGCCTTGTTGTCTGAGTTGAATACAACAAGACTGTGAATTGGATACTGGACGAATTTGCATAAAAGGGAGAGTAAGCTTTCAAAAAATTTTATTTCTTCTAAGAAGCTTTCAAAATTTTAAATTTCTTCTAAGGTTGGAAACTATGTGCAAAGAGAAAGCAGACCTTTAGTTTATTTGTTCCAAATTTTGCATCAGATGCCAGAAGGCCACGGTTCCCAAACCGAATCATTTGTTGCAACTGCCATTCTGTTTGAATGCCAATCACAAAAGGGTCAGAATCGGAGAAATCCTTGTAAAAGAAGATGTGATTCTGGTGGCTTTCAACCCACAGGCTAATGCTTATCGCATCATCTGCATCCAGTTCATAGGTAGATCTCCGTATGCTCCTCTCTTGTCTCCTAACATACCTGTGGGTTAGAAGGTCATCTCGGTTGCATGGACCTCCCTGTCTCTCCACTGATTCATTATGTCTCTGCATGATGGTTTCCACAGAGACTCCAACATAAAGTAGAGATAATACACGGAGGCGGAGATCCTCTGAAATATATGGAGCATACATAGCACGCGTTCCAGCAGCTTTCTTGTCCTGTGGACCATGGCATGGCAACCCTTTCTTATCCACATGTTTATCTTGGTTATATATGATAAGTGCTACTGATGGCTCGGCAATCAAACGCTTAACAATAAAGTGGCATGTGCACCCTCTCTTTGTATTTGGACGACCAGCAGATTTTTTCTTAGGGACATATGTGGTTCTGCTTGGTCGAACAACACCTCCTTTCCTATGGTCATCCGGTCCAAAGGAGCACCAGTACCTAAGATTAAATGAAAACAGTTCAATATGACTTACATGAAGCAGACAATAACAATTAATCAAAACAGAAGTATAAAAGCTAAACCTTACAGTATATACTCAAGGATCCCATCAACTTTAGGCTTGTAAGATGTTTCTGCAGTCCTCCTTCTCCTAGCTTCAACATGGAATTTTGTTGGACATTCTTTATTAGCAGATTCACCCCGAACAAAGTCATCTACTCTGGCATATGGAATTAGAGCAACTCTGTCTATGTTATCACGCCAACCTTCTACCTTAGACCACACAATATCAGAGGAAGAGAATTCCAGTGTTGGAGGGTTCTGTACAGGGAGGGACAAAATCTCATCCCATCTAGCCATCTGTAATTGGGAAATGGAACAAGGAACGGTGAGAAAATGGAGGGGGTTGGGGGGCAAAAACAAACAAAAAACAAAAAGCAATGCACGAACAACGGAACAAGAATGAAGTCATGGAAAAACTACATAAATCATGTATGATATCTGTTACCAATGGAAGAATATTATTGGGGCAGGGATTCTGAAGTTAGATTAAAACCCATGATTCCATACATAATAAACTAATAGCTCACCTGGATTTGAGGATTCCTGCTGTTTGGACTTTGAACTTCAGACTGTCAGTTCAGATGCCCCGGAAGGGGTGCGGGGTGCGGGGTGCGGGGTGCAGGGTGGCTTCTGCCTTCATGTCTTCAAGCCTTCATAAATGTCTAGGGTTTCAGTGAACTATTTTACAGTAATCTTTAGCAAATGGCTGAAATCGCTTGCTGGACTGGGCTACTTGGATAATAATGGATATACTCATATAAATGAGTAGAACTGTACATTTGTTCTTAGGCTTGGGTTGAATATATGCCTGATTATTTACTAGGTTCAGTGTTCATATATTTATAACTAAAAAACCAATAACTAGAATTTTCAGTCAGTACAGTTAGTGAAGTGCAGTTCTCAGTTTAACTGACCATTTGCTCGCATTCATCTATAACCAAATTGGCTAATTACACGCAAAAACTCAAATGCAAGCAAAGGCAATGGATAACATCACATGATCATATAAGAACTTAAGTGATAAACGAATTCTGAAAGCATTGCAATAGTGCAGTACTGGTACAGAAAATTCTACGAAACAAACTAACAGATCAAGCATGGTATACAAACAGATACTAGAGCACGGAACCTCAAACAAACATGGTCCAGAGAGGCCGGCAAAGCACTATTTGAAGCAATAGAATGAAATTTGAACTACAGAAAATACAATTCAGAACAGAAAATGACCTAAGTAATCTAATTGAGTGTGCTGGTGGAGCAAACATTGAGACAAAAGTGAACTGACATGGAAAAAAACATACTCGTACCTGTATTGATGACTAGCATCGTCGTTATTCTTCTTGAGTAGCTGTCGAATTCAACCTCCCCGGCGGCGGAGCACAAGTGTTCGTCGGAGGAACAGCCGCGTCCGTTTGTGAGGCTCCCAGAGAAGGAGAAAACAGAAGGGGGCTCTAACGCTATGTGTCGAGGGTTTGCAGAAAGGTAGAGAAGTTGGGTTTGGGGTTTAGTGGGAATAGGTTATACTCGGAATTAGCTTATTAGAATTTAGAACAACTCCATCAATTGATTTTGGGGTTTAGCCATTTCCTCAATTCTATAAAGTTGTTTGATACGGAGTATACTCCGTATAAAATAAAGAAATAAATTCCAATTTGAGCAATTTTTGTTGACAAAAACAAAAGAAATATTATTACTACAAAGGAATCAAGTCGCAAATACACAAAGAAGGTTTTTTTTTTTATTTAAATTTTATAGCATAACTGACTCTATTACAATGTATATATAATTTTTCAATCTATTGAAGCAATAAGAGTCAATGCTTCTGTTGGGGTTCAAACTTGTGACCTCTCATTTGGAAGAGTATCATTGAGCTACAAGCTATTTGGCAAATACAAAAAAAAAAAAAAGTATTAAAATTCTAAAAAATGAATCGAATCGAATCGAGAGTCTTATTAGTCAATGTATGAGCTGCATGGTTCATTAATTTAATAAGATTAATGATCAAACGAGAACTTTTCCTCCTGTGAAAATCTGAGAACTAACATGAATGCCAACACCCGTCTACATAAATGCACACAAGCTATTCTATGAAAAATTGTATTGTGTGCATTTATGTGGACGTTTGTGTGCATTTATATACAAGTTCGCAGATTCTCACGAGATAATGGGTTCTTATTAGAATATATCACGCAATCCCATACCATGATAAATAATGATAAAATCTATAGAAAATTGTATTCTTCTACACAAAAAGAGTTTGTAAAACTTTCGTTCTCTCTCTAGATCTGGTCTTCTTTATTCTACCTATGTTTTCTATCCAACTTTTACACGATGGTTGTCGCCTCTGCAAAGCAAGCGGAAGCAACGTATGTTTCCTGTGTTCCTCCTCCTCCATCGCCTTCCTTCTTGCTTCCCCTGCCGCCGTCGACTTCTTTTCGTTCACCTCGCTCTCTCGACTTCTCCTCCGCCACCAGCTACTCCCTTCTCCTCCTCCGCCATCGGCTACTCCTCCCCTTTTCCCCACCCCTGCCCTCCATCACCACCACGACTAGTCGCTACCCTGAATTTGCTCTTTCTTGCCACCAAACTGCTAACTCATAACCTAAAACAAGAAGCTAACTCCATCACCATTACCAAGCTTCCTTTATAAAAATAATAATAATAATAATAATAATAAAAGAACAAATAGTTGTGACTGTGACTTTGATTTTGTGTGTGTGTGTGTGTGTGTGTGTGTATATATATATATATATATAACACTTGTCATAACCAAGTCGCGTGCTTAGCCAAGTATGGGACCTTCCGTCGGGTAGTTAGCGTGATTGGATCCCGTGTCGTCCTTTAAGGAATATCTGGCATTTTCGTAATCAAGTCGCGGGTTTGGCCAAGAAAATGTAATTCCGTCGAGTAGCTAGCGGGATTGGATCCTGTGCTCGCCCTTAGGGAATAGAGTGTGCGAGGATTTTTATTTTTTTTATGAGGACAGGCCTCAGTCAAATGAGGTCAAGTACATGGCCTTAGCCTCCTCTGTTGCCGAGGTACCTCAGTCATGGTGGGTGAAGACACAGCATCGGCTTCCCCATTCTGCAAACACAAGGAACTCCTAGAATTAAAATAAAATAATTTTTTTTTAGTTTTATTCAACAAGGTTGATTAGGGCGGACCATGATTAATAGTTATATTATTCTGTTGCAAATCTTCCAATTCTTTGCGGATGACTTACTTTTTATGTGGTGCGGACTCCTATAAATCTTTGTCACATTCTTCAGCGATCTGGTCATACTCCCTCTTTTTCGATGTGGATAGTTTGGGGCCTCGCCCTTTCGCCATACATTTTTTTGTTGACCCTCCTATTGTTGTTGCCCTGGACGCTTTACAAACTAAGTAAAGCATCCCCTTTGAATGAGCCCATCTATCTGTCTCTTCATAACATGGCGCTCGTCAGTGTCGTGGCCAACCTGTCGCTGGAACCGGCAGTACTTGGGTTAGTCTACCTCAGTGAAAACTTTAATGCACTCATTTGGGAATTGCATTATCCCCATCTCATCGGCTTGGTTTAGGATCACGCTAACCAAATGGGTGAGCAGGGTTAAATGACGCAAGGGGACCCCGGGTCCCCTTGAAGATTGATTTATACTTCCCTTCCTTGATCTCAAGCCCGACACCTAGTTTGTTGGACTCGTTTTCTCGAACCTTCTTCTTGCCTTGCCTTCTTCCTCTTCTGTCTTTTTCTTATCAGCCTCCTTTACTTCTGCAAAACCATTGGTCATCCTCATTAGATCTCCATAGGAGCGAGGATGGTGGTGTTTAGCTGCCTGTGAAAGTCTCCAGATCTAAGCGCTTGTATAAACACCAGAATTGTCTCTTTTGAGTCAAAGTCGTACACATTATTGACCTCCTTATTCCATTTGCTTAGGAAATCTCCCAGACCTTCACCTCTACTCTGTCTTACTGCGCAAAGGTGAGAGAAATGCTTATTGCATTGTATATTGTCAAAGAAGTAAGTCAAAAAGCTATGGGATAGCTTTGAAAGACTTTGGATTGATCCATCTAGGATTGTGTTGAATCAATCTTAGGTCGCCCATCCAAGATGGACAAGAATACCCTACACATGATGGCATCACCTGCCCTAATCATCACCATGGATGCCTTATACATCGTCATGTGGACACGCGGGTCAGATGTTTCGGTGTAGGCTTTTATGGCCGGGAGCTTGAAATCTTTAGGAATGGGTGCACCCATTATACTCGGGGTAAATGGTGTGGCCATCCTTACATCGAGCTCCGGCAACTACTCCCTCGCATCCATTTTATTTTCTAACTCATCTATTTTTCTCTGCAGCCGCTCCACCACCTCCTCATGCATGTTTGAGGTTTGCTTTTGCACAGTGGACATGCGATGAGCCGACACTCTAAACTCAACCACCCTTTCTGACCATGGCGACCGCTCTCCTTCACCTGTTGCCCTGGTTCCGTCATGGTGCGGTCTCTTGGTGGGTGATCACTCAGCTCTTAGTTGTGGCCCTAACCTCTGTCGGATAGACACCCTCTAGCCCAACCGCTCCAAAACAGGCATAGAAGCGATCAATCGATGTCCAATAGAGCCATCTCCTTCAACTCCTTCCCCTCGACCCCTCACCTCTCTTCCCCTAGAGCGAGGTTGAGTTTCACGATGGCCTCTCGTTACGTGGGTTGCACCTTGTTGTCAGGTTTTCTCTTCCCGCGAGGACTCTACCTCAACTTCCTGCATTGGTGGCGGGGGCATTCGACCTTGCATCCCATTCACCAATTGAGCCAACACCGTTGCGGTGTGCTGAATGGCCTGATCAGTTGCCCGGGGCACCATAGGCGTGACCGGAGCCTCAAGGCTTCCACCGCGGTTGTTGTTGAGTTAGTCCCAGAGGTCTTGTGAGTTTGTAGGTCGCGCATCCATGCCAACGCTGCTGTTGTGGTTCAAGTTGCCAGATTTATGGGAGTTGCTTCATCATGCCATCTTCTTCTTTGTGTGATATAAAATATAAAGTTGTTTAGCCCTCGGCTCTCAATGAAAACAGCACTGCAGGTAAATAAGGTAACTGGAATATTTTAGGAAAGTAGTTTTGGTATTGCAATGAGTTCTGTGTACAAGAATTTGAGCGTGTCTGCCCTTGCTACATGGGTTAGGTTTTATAATATACAGTAGCTAACGGTTACAAGACTACCTAATAACTACAATTGCTCCTCTCAATAATAAGTGTCCTTGCTCCATAGTAATTGAGGCGCTCTCTTTCATAAGTGCGTTGACCCTCCATAACTCCTGCTATTAGATGAGACGGTGCTCTTAATAAATGCATGGATTCTGCTTTAAGTGTATTGTCCCACCTCCTCTGACTCTGACTGTTACTTATTTTACCGTCTTCACTACTCTGGCAGGTTAAATCAATAGCATCGAGTTGCGTTCGGTGTCATGTCCAATTATTCAATTCTGTCAAGCATTTTTACTTTCTTGGTTCATTAAAATTATATCGTTAACCCTTTCAAAAAACAAAAATTATATCGTCAACGAGTGGACTAATATTTTGCTTTTTACCTGCTCTCAATACTTGATAAGAAAGTGGACTTTTTTGCTTTTGTCTTCTGATCTGCTCAGAAATGTGCTTAAAGGATGGACTGCTTTTGCTTTTGGGACGACAGACTTACATTCAGCTTTTAGGATCACATATTCTCTATTTAAAATTGGATTTGTCTTAATTGGTTCAATTCAAGTGCTTTCAACCATCTTCCACGGTTAGTAAAATAAAATTTATAAACTTATTTAGAATTAGAATACGTACAATTTCATGTCCAAAAATAAAATTTTTTTAACTCTCTAGGCAATTGAATTTTCTCAATAGATTCATGTGAAGGGTGTAACCAATGCTATAAAAACAGTGCTTTATTTGTCATCAAAGTACGTGTATAATATGTTCTTAAATTTAATTTCAAGAGAAAAGATACAATTACTTGCCAAATCTTTGTTCATCTTTTGCATGAGATTTTTTTAAAACTCTATTTTATTAGAAGTAGAAATATTAAGTGGACGGGTTGTTAAGTATTCTGTGCTCAATTGGCACCTCTGTAGCTCTCTTTAAGAGAATGTCATAGGTTTGGACCTCGGTGGTGGGGAGGGTATTGACTCTTTGGACTATAACTGATAGAGAAAGTATATTGAACAAATATTACACTCTAATAGACTTGATAGTACAACACTCAAAAAAAAATTGGACGGATTTGGACTAGCACAGTTTGGCCCGATATTGGCATTTTTTTTTTTTTTAAAGAGTGGGTCAGTTCGGATTATAGCCTAATAATTAAGAAAATAAAAAATTTTAAAATTTATATATCAATTCATTTAAGCTATTTTTTAAATTAACGTTTACATATTCATTTTCAACTATTTAACTTAAGAATTAGTACAAGAAAATGAATAAATCAATAATCAATAATGAAATAACATTAATAAGAATAAGTTTACAAATTGTAACTATTAAATATTAAGTAGTAAGAACAATTTTTCAAACATTTACTCACATTAACAAAGACTCATTGATGGATGGTTAATGATTGAAGAAGGTTCCTCCTCCTTAGCTTTGGCGTTGACATTATTTATACGAATGTAGAAACAAGCATATGTTAAACAATTAAAAGTCAACTTAAACATATGTCAATGGTCATTTTTAATTTCATATATGGCCCTCATGCTGGCTAATTAAGGTGTATTACTTTGGAAATAGTGGTGCATGTTAAAGTTAATTTAATTATATATGGACCAATAGAGAGTAAGAGAGATGCATGCAATTAAGGCGCACTCTCAATTAAATTAAAACTTGATATTGATGTTCAATAGGGGTTGCTAAGTAGGTGGAGTAGTATGATTCTCGTACCAAAAAATTATAAGGTTTTTTTAGTGTAGTTTACTTCTTTTGTGTGGTTTATGGGTTATTACATAAGAACATGGTTTGTAGTAATACTCTTTTGTGTGGTTTATGTGTTATTACATAAGAACATGGTTTGTAGTAATATTTACTTAGTGTACATCCTCGAGTAGTCTAGTAGTGGCATTGATTAGCTTCATCGCACTCTCAAATAAATTAAAACTTGATATTGATATCCCAAAAGAAGTGGCCGAGTCCGTGAAGCATGATTAATTTTTGTACTTCAAGGTCACACGATTTTCTTAATTAGTGTGGTTTGCCTCTCTTGTATGATTTGTGGGCTATATTACATAGGAACGTGATTTATCTGGTTGTGTGGTTTGCAGCGGGTTTACTTTGTGCACACCACAGATAGTGGCATTAATTAGCTTCTAGATGTATATAAAGCACACCCTCAATTCAATTAAATTAAAACTTGATATTGATGTGCCAAAATGAGTGAGTGATTTTTCATACCAAAAAGTTGTAAGTTTAGTTCTTATCAACACTCTTTTAGGGTGTGTTTGGTAACCTGTAAAATGACTTCCGAAAAATGTTTTCCGAATTTTATGTGTTTGGCAACGTCCGGAAAATGTGGTCAAAACCAAGGAAAATTAGTTCATTTTTCCGGAAAATGACTTACGTTTTCGACCAAAACCAAGCCATATCATTATTTTTTTGGATGAGGCGGAGATTTGAACTCATGACCTTTTGCATGGCTATGATACCAAATTGAATTATGTGCTCCATCCAACTAAAAGCCTAAGCTAATAGTTGGACTGCACATTTATGTTTATGTTTATATTATATTTATGCTCACATTTGTGAATCACTACGAGTCATTCAATCAATGCATTGAGTAGCTTCGGATGTATATAATATTGGGTTTATCGAGGCAAACCCCACTCCTCTTCCGAGTATGTGAGTAAACCCTCGCCCTGTGATCCTAGCCGGCAAAGGACCACAAGGAGGTTAACCAGCCTAGGTTGCCCATAGCTGACCGGCTCAAACCCGGGTGGCAGACGGTTTCGAACTCAGGACCTCACGGCCACGAGCGTCTTGGTCTTGCCACTCAGGTTGCCCTTACGGGCAGGATGTATATAATATGCATGCATGGAATTAGTGGTATCAACTATCAAGGTGGGGTTAAATCCTACCTCACCCCCACTGCTATGTTCCCCACTCGCTTACCAACTTTATATGATATATAATTATATATTCTAATATTCATATATAATTGGATTTGTCTCCGTTGAGGTTTATATATATACGTACTCTTCAGTGCCATCCTTTTGTAGGTCGGATGGATGTGAATTATTGTGTAACAAGTAGTCAAGTACTAGGCAAGTGTGTTTTTCCATTAAGTCTAGATTTTTGTTTTGTTTTTGTTTTAATTTCGATCTTTTCGACTCCTAGCTACTA
This sequence comes from Ipomoea triloba, assembly GCF_003576645.1. Lineage (NCBI taxonomy): Eukaryota > Viridiplantae > Streptophyta > Magnoliopsida > Solanales > Convolvulaceae > Ipomoea > Ipomoea triloba. The sequence continues at coordinate 585,121 of NC_044925.1, read as the reverse complement.
CAACTTGATATAGTTTTGTCATATGCATTTCTAAAGATGTTTTCACTAAATAATTTAAACCCACCACATATTCTGTCATCTTCACCATCTATACATCCTTCCCTATCAAATTTAATGCGACGTATTGTGATTGATTTACAAATAGTATCGCCTATATATCATTTTCCAACATTTCCATCATCTTACTTGCCCCATTCTCATACAACCAACCTAAGAGCAATCCTAAATTTGCCATCACCCTCATCGTCAAAGTGTACGGTGTTCCTGAATTTTAGAGGAAAAGACACTCGTCATAACTTTGTTCATCCTCTGCATGAGGCTTTTTGTTTAGAAGGAATCAATGCCTTCAAAGATGACATTAATCTCAACAAGGGGGATTGGATTCGACAAGAGCTTTTTCATGTCATTGAAACATCTTGGATAGCCATCCCAATCCTGTCTAAAGATTATGCTACCTCTGCATGGTGTTTGGATGAACTTGTGCATATCATGAAATGTAACAAGAAAACTAACCTAATTGTTTTTCCTGTATTTTATGATATATGTCCATCTGATGTTAGGCATTTGAGGGGTAGCTTTGCACAAGCTTTTGCTATGCATGAAATAGAGCACAAGGATTACCCCAAGAAGGTGAGGAGGTGGAAACAAGCCGTGAGTGAGGTTGCCGAGATATCCGGTTTTGACCTACTTAATGAGGTCTATAAAGGGTACGTAATAAATACTAAAATTTTATAACCTCAATTTTTTGAAGATCGAGAAAAATATGTTTTTAATATCTGAAGTATTCCCAAATAGTATACACCCTAAATTTCAAAGAATTTGTAGTGTTAGTCCCAAAAACAACCACGGTTAAATTCTGTTAAGATTTTATTTAGTACATATGTATTTTAGTAACTTTCATATTTTTCTTTAATTATAAACTGTACCTTCTATAGTCTTGGTATTTCACTTTCAAAAGAAAGAACTTGATTTTCACTACATGTTCATGTGGTGAAAAACAAGGATGATGTTTTGCAAAGAAATACTGAAATTGAAGAGGTTTCAATTATAAAGAAAAATTTCTAGTTTTTGAGAAGTTAGGAGGTATATATTGTAATGACAAAAAGTTATGAACTAAACCAACAATTTCCCTTTTTTTTAAATGGTTGACGTGTGTGCATATATATATATGTGTGTGTGTGTGTGTGTGTATATATATATATATTATATATATATTATCAATCTTATTTACATATTATTTTAAACAATTATACAGGGATCAATCAAAGTGCATCCATGATATTACTGAAGAAGTCCAAAAAAAATTAGATGCTATAAGAAAGGAAGAGCATAAGAGTATTGCCTTTGTAGAATATCATTTGCCAAGATTGAACTCACTATTGAGAATGGAATCACCGGCAACAACTCAAGATGTTCTCTTCCTAGGAATTTGGGAGACAAATAATAGCACTACCATATTGATGAAGAAAATTTTTAACATGTTCTCCGACCTTTTTGAGAGCGTGTGTTTGATACAAGTGAATAATTTGAAAAAACGAGGATTGATGTCACTTCAAAAGAAGTTGCTAAAGAAAGTCGATATAAAACCGAACTTGAATGTTATGAACGCGATTCAAGGAATGGGTATGATAAAACAAAAATTTTGTTTAAAGAAGGTTCTTGTTATCCTTGAAGGTATTGATACTTTACACCAGTTACATGCATTGGTTGGATCACGTAATTGGTTTGGTTCGGGTAGTAGAATAATAATCACTACAAGTGATAAATCAGTGCTAATTGATCATGGAATGGACATATTATATGAGCCTACAATGGCGAGGGAATAGATTTTTATTTTACTCATGTTGGATAACTAATAGTTTGTAATTAATAGAGATTATATACCATTAGTAACTAATAATTCTAAGTTTTTGCTTTTCCATCTCGGTGAGAGTTGCTTATTGGCCTTATCGGTTTGAACCGGTTAGCTATGGACAATCTAAGTTGGTTTACCTCCGTGTGGCCATTGATAAAAATTCAAGTCCCATGGTATTTATCTAGTGGATAAGAAGCTCCACTTAAGATTTGCTTTCAGTACAAATTCCTGGTACAAACATGGGAGGTTTTATTTTGTGTTAAGTTTCAATTCTTGTGTGTTGAGGTATACAATTTAGTGTTGAGTCTTAAAACTAGATTGACTCGATTTACCTCATGTACGTGCTTAAGGACAAGTTGATGGGTACAGAATATAGTTTGAAAATGTAAAAAAAACAAAAAACAAAAAACAAAAAAAAAAACTTGGGATATATATAAACAAACAAAAAACAAACAAATTCAAACATTTATACTTTATTTCAATGATACTTATCTTTAATAATTTGGTCTTTATTATAGTCAAACCTTACAAGGACATCAAACTACTCATCTATAAAGATTCAATCATTACGAATATAGTAGGTATTGTGTGAGCTGAGGCGTCTTACGTGAGTCGTATAATACTATTTAACTAAAGTATAATACTCTTTCATTAACTCATAAAAAGTGAAATCATAAAAAGTATTATATTTTGGTTAAAAAGTGTTACACGTCTCACGTGAAAAGATTTACATAAGACTTATATATATACACTTCAACTTAAAATCAAGTTATTATCTACTATCTACTATACTAATAAGAGCCAAAGAGAGTTAAGCCTAAAATGGGTAGAAAAAATGGTGGTCAAATTATTTAATCAAATGGATGGTTCAGATGAATTATTTAATCAAATAGATGGTTAAGATAATTCAGATTAATATTATTAATAGAGATTACCTAATTTAACCTTACTTTTATGATTATCCGTTAAGTTTTCCGTTAAATATTCTCTTCTCCGTTAATATTCCGTTAACTTTTAACTTACCCATTAATTTCTATAAGAAAGATCTTAGGTTCGAACCTCATCTCAATCAAATTTGACATAATTAAGTTCCTCACTCTATTTACTCTTATTAAATTAAATAAATTAGTAGCTACAACAAAAAATGATACATATGTATTTCTTTAATTTAGAATTATGTGTCTACAATACATTTATTTGAAAAAATTATTCATTATCAAAAAATTAAATTAAATAAGAGAAATAATTTCATTAGTTATATTGTCTTTATTCTCTCTCATGCAAAGATTCCTTACATTCAAATTTATCAATTGATATTCGTTACATTGTCCATTATCTTATTTTTACAATATCTTGTAATCAAATATCAAAGTTATAGTACAAAATAATGTTATATATTTATTTACTAAGTATTTTATTAATACTATGAAAAAAAATTTAAAATAATTTGAAACTAATTATATTAACTACTTCGAGATTGGTTGACAAAGAGAATACTCAAATAACCCAACAAATTGAAGCAGAATCGCTCTATTTTACTCTTATTGAATTAAATAAATTAGTAGTTACACCAAAAAATGATACATATGTATTTCTTTAATACCATGAAAAAAATAAAAAAGAATAATTTGAAACCAATCATATTAACTACTTGGGGGATTTGTTGAAAATGAAAGTACTCAAATAACCCATTACCCAGCAAATTGAAGCGAGAAACTACCCTTTAATATTTTTGGAATATATAATATTTTAAATTTTCAAATTTTTATTAATTTATTTAATCTTTTTTTTTAAACTAGGGATTTCTTTATCCACAATAATCATTCAACAATAATGGTTGAACCAAATGAACCCCAAGCAAAACACCTAAAGGAAAGTCCATAGCTCCTATATCATAATCTCATTGCATGACGTTGTCATCTATGCTACCAACAATAACCGAATTGCAAATAACACACTACCAACAAAAAGGAAAGAGAACAAATATTAAAGATGAAGACAATGCCAATGTTACTCAAAAGAGAATTAAGAACACTTAGAAAAATTCAAATGAAAAGTAGTATCTATTTAGACTATCATTTTTAGACCAAATATTTAGACTATCGATTTTACAAGGTTGCAAACATTTATTTTAGTAATAATTATAATGAATTTTCTATATTATCTTGGATTCATATACTTTGAGTTAGATATTTAAATAAAAAAATTCGACATTCAATTACCCATGTATAAATTTCTCCTATATAATCTTGCATTGATATACTTTCAAATATTTATTTAAATATAAACATTGGACATTAACCCATTCGCGCAATGTGCGTATAAAACTAGTTATAATAATTGTGACTTAAAAGAATGTCATGAGTTTTAATAGATCATGATGTCCACCATAAAACCATATTTATATAAGCAAATAAGGATGGAAAAAGTAATAATATTATATTCACATACCTAAGACCCTTAAAATACAATAGTTTGGTTACAAAATAAAGGAATAATTCAAGCACAAGCAACTCAACCTACAAGTCCAAGTAAGATGGGTTTAACCAACAAGGAAGCTGGTTATAAAGTGCTAACCACTATGACAAACCACAAAGCTAGACTAATGCTAGACTAGGTGAAGATGTTTAATTGAAGATGTTGATATCCGGAGAGAACAATACCTCCCTTTTTATACTACTCCCAAAGGCAGAAGATCATTGTAAGCAAATGAAATACACTATTCATGCAAATCAAATACTATAATTTAAATTCTCATTTTATTCCATACTATTCCTCACCCATGAAATTTCAATTTTTTCCCCTAATTCTTTCCGTATAACCAAACACCCAGTTATATGAAGTTAGTAAAAATCTTATTTTTTAGCCATTGATTATTCTATATTGAGAGCTTAATTTTTCCATACTACTCGTGAGAAGCCTAATTTTCATTTGAACGAATCTGATTACGTGTTTCTCATTAATAATATTTGTCAAAATTATTAGTTGCCAAATACCACTTTAGCTTGTCAAACACTTAAAAGCTAACCCAAAAATATGTTTACCAAACAAGCTAAGGTCTTTATTATTAGTTATCGAACATGAGTAAACTAATTAAGGCAACATTTATTCTTAGCTAGGCCATTGTAAGCTCGTACATTATGTCCATTCCATGCTCAATTAGCACTGATTTATCAAAAGTCGTAATGATTATTCTACTACCAGAACCAAACCAATCACGCGATCCAACCAATGCCCGTAATTGATGTAAACTATCAACACCTTCAAGAATGACGAGAACCTTCTTCAAAGAAAGCCTTTGTTTTATCATACTCATTCCTTGAACCACATTCATAACATTCAAATTCCGATTCATGCTAACTTTCTCTAGCAACTGTTTTTGAAGTGACACCATTCCTCGTTTCTTCAAACTTTTCACTTGTATCAAACACACGCTCTCGAAATGGTCTGAGAACATGTTAGAAATTCTCCTCATCAATGTGGTAGTAGTGTAACTATTCATCCCCCAAATTCCTAGAAAGAGAACACCATCAGAGGCTGCTGGTGATTCCATTCTCAACAATGAGTTCAATCTAGTCAAATGATATTCTATGGAGGCAATAGTTTTAAGCTCTTCCTTCCTCATAGCTTCTAATTTTCTTTGGACTTCTTTAGTTATATCATGAATGCATTTTGATTGATCCCTGTATAAATTATTGTTTAGAATATGTAAATCAAAATTGGAAGAAATATCATCAATATATCACAAGCATTTAAAGTAACTAGACATATAAATTTTACTATTATTTATATTATTACGTACCCTTTATAGACGTCATTAAGGAGGTCAAATCCTGATATCTCAGCAACATCACTTAAGGCTTGTTTCCATGTCCTCACCTTGTTGGGGTAATCCTTGTGCTTTATTTCATGCTTAGCAAAAGCTTGGGCAAAGCTTCCTCTCAAATACCTAACATACGACGGATATACATCAAAAAATACAGGAAAAACAATTAGGTTATTCTTTTTGTTACATTTCATGATATGTACAAGTTCATCTAGGCACCATGCAGACGTGGCATAGTCTTTGGATAGAATTGGGATGGCTATCCCACACTTTTCAATGACATGAAAGAGCTCTTGCCGAATCCGATCCCCTTTGTTAATATTAATGTCGTCTTTGAAGGCATTGACTCCTTCTAAACACAAAGTCTCGTGTAAATGATGAACAAAGTTATGACGTGTATCTTTTCCTCTAAAATTTAAGAATACTGTGAACTTCGAGGACGGTGATGGTAGGGATGCTTTTAGGATGGTTGTCTGAAAATAACATCTAAAGTAACATTTTGGGGGTACCCATTGTAAACCAATCACAATGCCAAACATTAGAAGTGATATGATGGAAAAAGAATAATATTTTTTATTTGTGGTGAGGAAAATCCGTAACCATGCGAGACTGTCTTGTGACCCCAATAATCATAATCGACAAGTGGAGGTAAACCTGCTAACCTAGCTAATTAATTAACCACCTTAAACTAAGAAGACTAGCTAATAGGGATAGGTTGCTTTTACTGGAAATTGAACTTGAAAATTTGTGGTTACTAAATCGACACTTTGACTAACATGGCTAGACTATGGTTGCCCCAAGAATGCTTCTTCTTAATGGAGATGCTTGCCTGCTGTAACAAAACTGTTGAAGTTGTTGGTATGTAGGACAGAAAAATTGTATGCGAGGAGAGTAGCAAAAAAACAAAAATATAGTCTTAATGAAAAAACACAAACTTCATAGTACTCTTGATGATTTCCGACCTTGTATACGTACAAATTAAAAGAGGGAATTGGAGAATAATGGAGAGTATATGATGGAACCAAATGTATTTATAGAAAGAAATATATGCATGGTTTGATACAAGAAAACAACTGTGTACTCCTTAAAGCAGAAGAATCCGACCAGGAATCTTAAAATAAGACTATTGGGTGCGTGACCTAATTAAAATTGCTGTCATATCAGCCTTAATTAAGCTGATGTCAATGTGGGGGATTAAAGGGGTTTTCATCGTTATGCATGAAAATCTGGGGGATTAAAGGGGTTTTCATCGTTATGCATGAAAACAAATTAAAGGCATACCTAAAATTAACATATATTTTCATATATACCTAAAATTTAAATTACATAGACAAAAAGCATATTAATATCAAATAATTTATAATAAAATTCACAAATTTTTAAAAAATTTTACATACAAAATAATAGTTATGAAAAAAATTAATGTGTTTTTTCTAAATTCAAAATAATCATCAGTGCCTTCATAAATAAATAATTATAGTTTATAAAACTAAATAAACAATTTAAAATTAAATAAGCTTACAAACAATAATATTGTTATCATAATAAATAATAAATTAATTATTTATAAAGATTTATAAAATAAAACTTATAAACATGGGAGGACCTAAAGATCTTTTTGACTAGAGCGAGAAATCAAAATATTTCAAAACACAATAAAAAAAATTCATATCAAAATATGAAACATAATTAATTTGATAAAATAGTTCGAATATAAAACATATTATAAATCAAATACACATACATCTTTTATATTGATATATGTGATATTTATAAGTACTTCTTTCTTTTAGCTAGATCAATTTCAAGTTCGGTTCTTAAAAAAAAAAAGGATCAATTTCAAGTTTTATAGAGTAATTTGAATATAATAACACATAATACAAACTTCGTATTAGATTACATTGACTATTTTCTTTTTATTCAAAATGAGGGGGACACCCGACTACGTCCTAGCTTATACTAAGCTAGGCCAACCCCATGAGAAGGGACACGTCTTGAAAATCTTGCGCCCAATTGATCCTCCAGCATTTTGGTCCTCAACCCACTCGGGGTTTCGTCAAGCAAATTGAGTCCCATATGGTGAGTGAGCGCTTGCTTAGCCAAAGCATCAGCGATTCTGTTTTGCCCTCGATACACATGACCCACTTCCACGGCCTCGAAGCTTTTCAGCACCTCCAAACATCTGAGGTTAATGTTATTCCTCAAATTTTACTGTGGACCGCGCATCAAAACGACGTTGTTTTGATTATGAAAACAGACGGATGAAACGACCTCCGTTCTGCGCAACTGCAGTTCCCTTTCAACACAATTGCAATATCAGTTCAACACAATTGCAGTTCCAGACGGATGAAACAGCCTCCGTTCGGGACAACTGCAGTTCCCTTTTAACACAATTGCATTATCAGTTCATGACCATGGTCCGGTATAACAACTGTAAATATACTAGTTATATATGTTATAATAAGAGCAAGATTTCTGTTTTTTTTTTAATAGAATAAAGAGCAAGATTTCTTAAACCTAATTTTATTAGTTAAGGCAACATAGTAACATCTAATTGGATTTCAGTCATTTTGAATCCTCAAAATCATTATGTTATCTAGCTCAATAGATAACGTTTTAATTTATTTAGAATTAAAATTAAGTTTCAAATAAGAGTAGGTCTTGTGTAAGATTGCCACACATGAAACATATACTAATTTTTAATTAAAATATAATATTTTTATGGCATGAAAGACTATCTATATATGCCACATAAATAGAGCTTCCAAAATATCTGTATCATTTTACTCACATTGTTTTGGCCTGAATTAGCATATATAGATTGAAAATGTTAAAATATTATTGATTTGACATAAATAAGCATGTCTTTTAATCAGATTATTTAGTTAAATACACACCACTGCACCCATACACGCATTAATAGTCAGAATCCACATCATTTATTCCTAAATAAAGCTTCTGATCTCTCTTCTTTCTCTGAGACAAAACTAATGACACCAAACTTTTGATAAAAGATCACCAGGACGTAGCTAATAGACCCACTAATTTAATACGAAAAGCAAATTAAAGTTAAGACTTAAGGATTACTGATTACTAATGACATGTACGTAATCCCTTTAATGTCCAAAGTTAATTGTATAAAAATTAATTTTTTTGAAGATATTATATAAAATTATTACGCATGACCGCTCCACAGCCGGCTAGGAAATTGGAGATTTAAAAGAAGCATCCGTATGAATCAGCATGCATCCCTCCTGTAAATTATCCCAATAATTGGCGCCCTTATTACTACGTGGTTTTTTACTTTTAGCAAAAGCTTTTTTCACCTCCTTTTTTATCAAGTAACCAGTCCATTTTTATGCTCCACTCCCACTCTTCTCCCTTCAACACCCTATTGCATCTCCATCAAGCAATTTCACAATTTTTTACAAAATCAAAGCAAGATGAACCGCGTATGATGATACACAAGTTCACATTTGAACCCAATTATATATATATATATATATATATATATATATATATATATATATATATATATATA
>NC_044925.1:524634-574919 GCF_003576645.1 Ipomoea triloba | reverse complement strand
TATATATATATATATATATATATATATATATATATATATATATATATATGTATAGTGCGATTGGTCGGTTAAATCTGAGCCATTGATTTTGCTTAAATCAACATCCAGGATTACTAAAATTTTTAAAAAAAATGCGGTGACAATTTGGTAATTTTTGTATTTAGATCGAAATTTAAGGTGCATTTTTTCCTTCTTAAGGTGCGTATTGTTGTGCTTAAGGTGCGTGATTTTTGTACTTAATGTGCATGGATTTTTGTACCTAAGGTGCGTGGATTGCGTGCATAAGGTGAGTACTTCTTAAAACTTAAGGTGTGTACGTGATTTTTGTACTTAAGGTGCGTGGTTTTTGTGCTTAAGGTGCGTGATTGTTTTGCTTAAGGTGCGTGGTTTTATGCTTAAGGTGAATAATTGTTGAAACTTAAGGTGCGTCAACATGAAGCTTAAGGTGCGTGTTTTTGTTCTTAAGGTGCGTTGTTTGTGCTTAAGGTGCGTCAGTTGTTGAAAATTAAGGTGCGTTGGCCTAAGGCTTTAGGTGCGTGGTTTACCTTCTTAAGGTGCATTGTTTCCCTTCTTAAGGTGCGTTGTTTTTCTTCTTTAGGGTGCGCCCGTTTGAAATGTAATGTAAAGAAATGATTTGCTTGCTTTATCCACTAACTTGAAGCATTGTATTTATAGTGTAATAACCGAACAAACTTCCTCAACCAGACCACTCATTAACTAAGAAAAAGTATTGAAAAAAAAAAAACTAAGAAAAAGGGAGGTGAGTTTTTGGAGTTGACGTGTATCAACATAACAACAAAATTGTGGACAAGAAAAGTCTATAATGATCCACAAAATTAGGAATGAACAAATGACAAGTCTTCAGTTTTGAATGAATTTCCAACAATCCCTCACACAGTCGAAAAGAAGGCTAAAAGAATAATTTCAGAGCGATATACAAGAGATGATCTTAATGTCAGTGTTCGAAAACATGAACTTACATGTAGTGATAGTGTGTAATTTTCTTTCCGAGAGTGATATGAATCTTAAACTCGCCGGTTAGACAAATTTTGAACTCAATGCACACATCAACTCTAAGTTACAGGTTCTATAAAAGTCTAACTCTTGACTTCTTATAAATCTCTTAGTATTTAGGTTTGTTACATCTATCTGACTTTCAGTTCTCAACACATGCCAAGTCTATTTCAATATAGACTTTAAATATATCAAATTTATCTCAATATAGACCACGTATTAAAGGCTACCGAGTAAGCAATGGTTATTTTTATTTTCACAATTTTCACAAATTTGGTGTAAGTATTTCCATGATTTCGTTTGACCACAGAAGTGGTATGCATCATGAATTCTTTACCTCACAGGTTTTAAACTCATCTCCGTGATGTTTCAAAGATGGTCTTTCTATTTAGACGACCATTTGTGAGAGGATCTGCATTATTTCTCTCAAATTTCACATACTCCATTGTGATTACTCCGTTTGTAATCAATTGACGTACCGACTCATGTCTGACTCTTATGTGTCTTCTCTTTTTTCATTGTAGACACTATTCTTTGTAATGCAAATAGCAGTTTGCGAATCACAATGTATAGGTATGGAAGGTATTGGACACCACCACAATATAATGGCACGTCTGGCAATGCTTTCATAGTTGATCTAGATATACAAGATTGTTTGGTTAATTTCTATGATATGATTGCTCTGCACATTGTGAACACATATTCACTAGTGGAGTTGACATCCTCACTATGCAATCTTTTGCAGCACGCAGTAGAAGACATCGAAAACAGATGGAGTCGAACGATATTTAATGTATTTTGTTGGGTTTTGGTTTCATCAGTTTATGTTGTGTCTGTTGGCAGTGCTGTCTTCTGTAAATGGCAATAAAAGGGTTTGTTATTTGTATTATCCATTATGCAAAATTACCATTGAGTTGTAACTGAATGTAAAGAACCTTTAACTGTATATGGATCATCTGGATCAGGGTTTACATGATGGGCATGGTGGATCCTGATCCACTATATAATTCGTCCATGACGAATATTAAATCGAGACTAATTATGTCCGTGTTCTGTTGAGTAAGACCTCGAAAGATAACAGAGCACTCATTCTCTCATGGGTTTAGAGGGAAGTTGCATTCCCAGGACTTAAACCCAAGACTATTAATTAAGAGATAAAAAAAAAAACTCATAGCAAAGGTGACTTTTGCTTATGGGTATCTGGTTACTTGAAGCTTTTGTTACACTATATAAATTTGTTAGGATCAAGTGGTGGTCACTATACCAAAAGTTATAACTCATAGCAAAGGTGACTTTATTTCCTTATACGGTCACGTTTTCAAGAGGTAGGGTGTTAAACTTGACCCTTCATTAACTTCCCCTAATAATCCCCTAACCACCAATTGTGGGATTTGACCCTTCACCGGCTGACGCCCAACAAAACTAGTGTAATTCCAATGCCCAAATACATTTATGATTACCCGATTTCCTTAGCCAAGGACACTGAAACTAATCATGTCCCCATTCATGCTGAGTAGGACCTCCAAGGGTAACAAAACACTATCTCTTTAATGGGTTTAAGGGAAATTGCATTCTCGGGGCTTGAACCCGCGACTTGTAATTAAGAGAGAAGAAACTCACGTCATCTCATCCACACACCATGGATAAATGTAAAAGAATTACATATGAGAAATATGTACAAACATTACTTTAAACCACTGCATAGTCTGTTGAAAAGGAGGCAAAAGATAACATACAAAGACTATACAAGCCAGCATTTGTCCTAAAGAAAGGTATTCAAAAACTATCTGCTATGGCGCTAACTCGTCTTCAAGGCTATACCTTTGTTAACTATCTTGAAACTATCCTGTTTTTCTCTATAAAACTTGTTGCAAAATATAGTAACCGGTATGGTTGTTGTTGTTGATCAACTTATTGCAGTTCGAAAATAATGCGCTTTTCAGCCCGCTTTCATTGTCAATTTACCTCGCACCTTGTGTGGCTCTTCGAGGTTTCTTCTTTTAGCGTTCCTCTCTTGCTCTGCAACCTGTTCGTGGGAGAAAACGAGAAGGTATCATATCAGATGCCTTGAAAAGGCGACGATAGGTAGCAGAAAGAGGTCGGATCGAAGATTCATACCACGTTGGAAATGCGTTGCAGGTCTTCAGTGATATCAGAAAACTCGGGCCTCAACAATGAATCTTGGTCCCAACATCTCTTGAGCAAGTCTGCTAGCATCGGATGAGTGCCCTCGGGGATTGTAGGCCGTAGACCCTGTTGGTTATGCCAGATAAAGAAGTCTAGTATTCGAGGGTAATCATAATCCCCGGGGGAACTAAAGGGGGAACGAGAGGCAGATTGCTCGCCTTTAAGCGAGAAATCGAGAATCAATCCTAGAGGAGATTAGGAGACAGAAATGAGCAAAAAATATACCTTTTGAGACACACCAACTGCAGCTTGCAAGGGAGTTAAGTGCTCGTATGGGAGCTGAAACATCAACGAAAACCAAAAAACGAGATTATAAGCACAGCTAGAAGACTCTAAGATTGACGTTTCATAGAAAGTGAAATTGCACTGAACAAAGCAGAACCTTTCCAGTTAGTAGCTCCCACATTAAAATCCCGAAGCTGAAAACATCGGCCTTATGATCATACGGTCGGTGGCCAATAACCTTCAAAAAACGAGAACAGAAGAACAGTAAGCATGGTGTTACGGTATGCAGAACCCAATATTTTCCTTTTAAGACGAGTTCATTTATTAGCAGAACAAAGAGAGAATTCGTTGAAAGAAGGTCTAAACTAGCTCACCTCGGGGGCCATCCAGCGATAAGTTCCTGTTTCAGCAGTCATAACCCCGGATTCAACTTGCAGTCTAGCTATACCAAAATCAGCTATCTTCACAACCTGCTCATCAGAAGCGCTAAGCCCTTTCACATTCTCGCTAAATTAAAATATACGAACTTCAGAAAGCAAGAAACGGATTTGTAACAAGCGGGAATCACTTGCCAGATTTTCATCCAATAAGAGATTCGCAGCCTTGAGGTCCCTGTGAATTATCTTGTTCCCATGCAAGTAGCTCATCCCCTTTGAAACATCGATCGCAACTTTCAGAATGGCCGGAAGCTTGAAAACTCCCTTCTGTTTATGCAGGAAATCGTACACACTTCCACCCGACATATATTCTGAAAACACGAAAGTACAGAACAACGTTTTAACATTTACGGTACTTAATTATCAAAAGAGGGGTTATCAAGAGTACTCTTAGTTTGATTGCAGCCCTAATTTAGAAAAGAAACATATCAGACATGATTTTCTTACTAAAAATGTGAAGGGAAACAATTATTTTGGGTATATAACATGAAGGGAATTAGCAATTGCGGGATGGATCTTTATTAAATAAAATTCCTAGAAAGACACGGGTTTGAACACAACTCAATAAAAGACGTTTTACAAGCTTCCGTAGAAGCTGCAAAGGATTAATTACCTGTGACAATACATAATAGCGGAGGTCTTGTACATGCACCAATAAACTGGACAATGTTTTTGTGGCGAACTTTTCTGAAGCATAAACAGTACATGGCTACATCAGACAAATTGAAGTAAACGAAGCCATTTAACTCTCCAAGTAGCTAAAGATCAGAGATTTTTTTATTTTTTTTTTTGGGGTGCATAAATTGAGAATTTTTGGTAAAAGTATCATGAATGCTATCAATATAATAGTGGAATAGAAACACGGGAATTGCAATTGACCTTAATATGTAGATTTCTTGTGCGAAATCTCTCTGTGTATCTTCATTTATCAACTCGGCCCGGAGGACCTTGATAGCCACGTCCTGACTGCGGAACGAACCTTTATACCTGTCGATAAAATCGCCAATTAGGAAGGCGTTTGGAGAACATAAAGTTGCAGATTGTTAGAGATTTGTGACTGACACATCTCCAGATGTAATCTTTCTTTCGAATTTCAGCAGTTTGGGGTCAATTTCCCAGACATCAGTTGCATCGGGGGCAACCTCGGAGTGGGGTTTAAGCCGGTCCAACTCCACATCAGGAGATATAAGATCTTGTCTCGACACAGACTGGTTCTGCATTGTCCTCGAAATTTTAAAACCCGAGAGAAAGAGAAAAAAGAAAAGAATAATAAATCAATGATAGGCCTGCCCGTTGCTTACCTCGAATTCTTGAATTTCAGCCACGAGAGAATTTTTTAGCTGATCGATTTCCTAGCGGTTTGCAAAGAAAATATTGTCAACTATTTCCAACCTACTAAGCAGAGAGGGACCTTAAAGTATTCGGGAATGTTACAAGTTGTACACAAGAAAGAATTTATAATGAAAAACTGAAATAATTTGCAAATTTCGAACTTCGATCTGGAAGACCAATACGGGAAAACTACCAGCAAATGTTCAACGCAATTTCTCTTCTTATATGAGTAAATTTTCTTCCCTAATTTGAAATTTCGCAAAAAAGTACCTCGTGTGCCCAGCCATCTACAACAAAAACATCCAAGGAGTAACCATCTGTGGTTGAAAAGGCGTGAGCTTCTTGAATGTTCAACCCATTCTTGGAAAGTAAGGAAGTCAACTGAAACGAAAATCAGATCAGCATTAATAAATAAGAATGTACCAAAAATAAATCATTGGCCCGAAAAAACGAATGTAGAAAAACTCCACCTGACTAAGGAGCTTTGGCTTGTCTAGTGTAGAAATCGTAAGCTCATGCAAATTCCTGCAAAAAAAACAGCGGGGAAAAGAGAGGCAGGGATAGGTCCCGTGTTGTTTAATAACGATGGCAAGACTCGAGACTTGCATGCAAAAGACAGTCTACAGAGAGGCATATATTAACATACTGAAAAACGTACGAAAAAATAGAAAGCAGCATATAGGAGTAAAAAACGAAAATCTAAATCTGGAGCAAACCTTTCAGAATATTACCGAAATAAGCGGGAGTGTCCACTCACAGCACTATTTCCATCTTCAACACACGGTTTATTGGCGTCAAAGGTGAGTCCTAAGTTGAGTGTCAAACCAAAGGCAAGTGGAGGATGAATGCTGAAAATCAAAGGTTAAAAAAAAAGGGAATAAAAAAGAAAGAAATTAAACAGTTTAATTATACAAATTATAATAAATTAACGATGTAAAACAAATAAGAGTACAAAGTTCTTTGAATCTTTATGCCTCTACCTGCCATGGTCATCAATACCTTGGGCAGCCCCTCTCGTTAACGAGGAGCAATGAACAGAGTCCCCGCAATTTGCATCAGAGACGGGATGCATCTGAATAGCAGAGGAATTCTCGACAGTCAGCATATAAATCCATCAAGTGACCATCCAATTATGCTGAAACTAACACGATTATCAACAATCTACATGAACGTTATTATAAAGACGGGTAGAAAGAAATAAGGATAGCTATCACCAAATCATTTGACTTTTGGAGCTTAAAACTAATCCCAATCCCTTCACTATCACCAACTACACTTCCGTGGGGCCCCAGACAAAACCTTGTGGATTTTAAGTCCCCAGAATATATTTTACACTTCCTCCATGAGCACACAAGATTTCTCCGAATCAACAGAGCAACCGGTTTTCATATACTACCTGCACGAGGCGAACTTCAATCGCTGGTCTGGTTCTTCGGTTTCGTGCCAAATGCAACAACTTCTTGTGCATAATAACATCTTGTGCCCTCTCAGTATTCACATCCAACGCATACCTAACAACAACAACAACAACAATTCATTAGATAACTATCAATGATGCCAACTGGAAAATCCACCATATTCTTGCATCAAAGTTCCACCAAAGTGGCAAAATCTAATCAATTAGACATATCTCAAGAAATTGGCAAGTAATTCATCCTAAAGATGCAATCTTTTTAGCTTCTCTTCCCCAGAAATACACCATACCATCATCATTCAAGCTATACCTCTTACACACCAATGATCATGTAAACAAAGAACCCCAAAATCATGGCTAGCCCAACCAAGTCGATCAGTTGACTTGGTAACCATAAGATTCCAAGCTAGCTCGACTCTCAGTAGGAGCAGTCTATTAGCCTTCTTGATTTGAGCTAATCAGCTATTGACCACCTAAGCTGGTTTACTTCCTTGTTATTTGTTTTTTGCCGGCTAAAATCACAATCAGAATGCGGGATTTATCCCGTGCACATCTCGGGCACCCAAAAACAAAGCACATAATATACATAGAGATATAAGCCATTAAGCACATACATAAATACACACATATATATAGTATATATACTCCCCCACCCACAATAAAACACACAATTAAAGTCAATGCTGAAATTTGAAGAATAATTCACTAAAATCACTTTAATTAACTAATCAAAAACCCAAACAAGAGCTAGGGCTGGGGTATAAAACACCCAAAAAAAAAAAACAAAAAAAACGCAAAGGTACCTAAGAGGGAGCTTAGAGAAGTGAGTCCACAACTCGTCCTCAAAACCGGGTTGACTCGCCTCCTCGTTACTGGACTCCCTGAGCCTCCTAAGCACATCATGGAACACCTCCGCCTTGCCTCTCCTCTTCCGAGCAGTCTGAGTCGTCGGCGCCGCCTCGTACGGCGGCGGAGGCCTGTAGTCATTACTGCTGCTGCAACTCATCACGTCCTCCATAGCCACAACAGATAAACTAAAAGAAGAGAGAATATACAGAGCTGATTCAGATCACACAGCCAGAGAGATAGAGAGAGAGAGAGAGATAGAGAGAGAGTTGTTGGAGTTGAAATGTATATTCTGTCAGGATTCTTGCATGAACTTACAAAATTATAAAGAAGGCCGGAAAGGTGAACAATGTGACAATATACATATAATATTCCAAATGGTAAATTACTAATATGCTCTTTCAATTATAGTTTCTTTAAGTACTCAAATTTGTACATATTTTAGTCATTCAAATGCTTAAAATAGCTAAAAACTTTTGAATGAAATAGTATATCGAAGAAATTTGATATTCAATGATATTGTTGAATGAAATTAGAACTCAATAACCAAAGGGATAAAAGCATTACAATCTAGGGGTATTTAAGTAATTTACTATATTCAAAATGAATTTTAATATAAAAAAAAAAAACTAACTAAAATGTAATGGATTTAAGTGCCATATAAAACCAAACGCCTTTCTCTGCTGCTCAATTTCGGCTTCCACCGCCGGCCTCCGGCCGGAGCTCTAATGGAGCTTTGAGCCGGCGGTTTTGGTCACCTTCTACGTTTGCTCTCGCTCTTCTTCCGCCCCGGCCACTGTCGCAGGTCCGTCCGCCTCCGACCACCGCCATAGATCTTCGTCTTCCGTTTTCTTTCCCTTTGAATAAAATAATAGTAGGTAGGTATTGGGGTTTGTGTTGGTAGTCTCGAACTCCCAATCCTACTTTGACTTTACCTACTTTTTATTTTCTCTATTATTGTGTTTTCCTCTCGTTACTTTCACGAGCATTTTTCATCTCGTTACTTTCACGAGCTTTACTTTCACGAGCATTTTTCATCTCGTTACTTTCACGAGCTTTTCATTTTCATTAGCATTTCATCTCGTTACTTTCACGAGCTTTTCATTTTCATTAGCATAAATCGTTTAGTTTGGTTTCAGCTTTTCATTTTCATTAGCATAAATCGTTTAGTTTGGTTTCGGCAAGTCATTTTCATTAGCATAAATCGTTTAGTTTGGTTTCGGCAAGTATTGATTTTATCCTGGGCGAGCAAAAAAGAATGATGACGAAGACCCATATTTTTTATGAAGCTTTAAGCTCCTTGAAGGAACATAGCTTCCTAGTTATGAAACAGTCTGCGATTCAAGTTTTCTATAGCATAGTTAGAAAAGTTGTTTCTATGTCTGACTGTAAGGAATGGTTTACCATTTCATTGATCGTTGATGTAAACGTTTTATGTTATGAATTAATGGAATAGCTACGTTTACTTTCAAAAAAAAAAAAAAAAGTGCCATATAAGAGGTTGTAGGTTCGAACTTCAGTGAAGACGATATTCATTCTTTGTACTTCAGTAGGCTGAAAAAGTAGTTATGAACAAATATTGTATTGTACTACGTAATAAAGTCCGCAGTACTCAAAAAAGTGGGAGAATTTAGTACTTAATAAAAATTTAAAGACGTCATGAGTTTGATTCTTACTAACACCTTCTTAATCGAGATCGTCACACAATGTATTCTTAGTACAGTGCAGTTTACTTTTACAGAGTATTATTTTTACCAACACCATCGTCTCAGTCTAGTTAGTCACATAACGTCCTCCTACTATGAATTTATTTAGTGCACGTACACTCTTATGTAGTGACTGTGAATTTCTTTCATCACCATAATAATAATAATAATAATAATAATAATAATAATAATAATAATAACAATAATGGGACAAAAGAATATATATTACCATTGGCTTATTGTTTGGGGAAAAAACCTCAAACTTTTAAATTCAAACAATTGTACTTTCAAATGGATGGAGAATTAATTAAAGATTGAATATATAATAAGGACATAATTAAACAACTAAAAATGGTATTTATTTTAATTAACAAAGTTTAGATATAATTATTATAAGTTATTAAGGTTTGAAGCCTTTGCCACTCGTGTGTTTTGTTTTATGAAACTTTCAAGTTTAACTAAAATTAACTAAAAACAACGGATGTATCATATAGAATAAGACAAGTAATAAATACAATGACTGTTTATTGATTGCTAAAATTAGTACAAATTTAGTTAATCAACTTGTTAAAAACATGCACGACAAAATTATAGAATCATCTCGAAATTGGAACATATCTAATCTAAAATTGTATAAAAATTAAGAATTATATTACATGTGTACTTCTAAATTTTACTCCATCACTTTTACTTTATGACGTGGCAAACAAAGAATATGATATTTTCATCATCTGGGTCCCCAAAAAAATCTACATCAAAGATTTGTAAGAGGAGTAAAAGTTTAGAGTAAAATGTGATAATACATGTAGTATTTTCTAAAAACTAATTATTGTAAGGTTTGTGATGGGACAACCAAAACTAAACGTACATCGAGTAATATTACAAAGTACATGAAGTAATACTATAAAGTGTACTGAATAATACAATCAAGCGCACCAAGTGATATGTAAAAGTATAATCATTTTTCACATACTTTTACATATCATTGAATGNCACGAGCTTTTCATTTTCATTAGCATAAATCGTTTAGTTTGGTTTCGGCAAGTATTGATTTTATCCTGGGCGAGCAAAAAAGAATGATGACGAAGACCCATATTTTTTATGAAGCTTTAAGCTCCTTGAAGGAACATAGCTTCCTAGTTATGAAACAGTCTGCGATTCAAGTTTTCTATAGCATAGTTAGAAAAGTTGTTTCTATGTCTGACTGTAAGGAATGGTTTACCATTTCATTGATCGTTGATGTAAACGTTTTATGTTATGAATTAATGGAATAGCTACGTTTACTTTCAAAAAAAAAAAAAAAAGTGCCATATAAGAGGTTGTAGGTTCGAACTTCAGTGAAGACGATATTCATTCTTTGTACTTCAGTAGGCTGAAAAAGTAGTTATGAACAAATATTGTATTGTACTACGTAATAAAGTCCGCAGTACTCAAAAAAGTGGGAGAATTTAGTACTTAATAAAAATTTAAAGACGTCATGAGTTTGATTCTTACTAACACCTTCTTAATCGAGATCGTCACACAATGTATTCTTAGTACAGTGCAGTTTACTTTTACAGAGTATTATTTTTACCAACACCATCGTCTCAGTCTAGTTAGTCACATAACGTCCTCCTACTATGAATTTATTTAGTGCACGTACACTCTTATGTAGTGACTGTGAATTTCTTTCATCACCATAATAATAATAATAATAATAATAATAATAATAATAATAATAATAACAATAATGGGACAAAAGAATATATATTACCATTGGCTTATTGTTTGGGGAAAAAACCTCAAACTTTTAAATTCAAACAATTGTACTTTCAAATGGATGGAGAATTAATTAAAGATTGAATATATAATAAGGACATAATTAAACAACTAAAAATGGTATTTATTTTAATTAACAAAGTTTAGATATAATTATTATAAGTTATTAAGGTTTGAAGCCTTTGCCACTCGTGTGTTTTGTTTTATGAAACTTTCAAGTTTAACTAAAATTAACTAAAAACAACGGATGTATCATATAGAATAAGACAAGTAATAAATACAATGACTGTTTATTGATTGCTAAAATTAGTACAAATTTAGTTAATCAACTTGTTAAAAACATGCACGACAAAATTATAGAATCATCTCGAAATTGGAACATATCTAATCTAAAATTGTATAAAAATTAAGAATTATATTACATGTGTACTTCTAAATTTTACTCCATCACTTTTACTTTATGACGTGGCAAACAAAGAATATGATATTTTCATCATCTGGGTCCCCAAAAAAATCTACATCAAAGATTTGTAAGAGGAGTAAAAGTTTAGAGTAAAATGTGATAATACATGTAGTATTTTCTAAAAACTAATTATTGTAAGGTTTGTGATGGGACAACCAAAACTAAACGTACATCGAGTAATATTACAAAGTACATGAAGTAATACTATAAAGTGTACTGAATAATACAATCAAGCGCACCAAGTGATATGTAAAAGTATAATCATTTTTCACATACTTTTACATATCATTGAATGCTATTTTAGAATTACATATGTTGAGTGCACTTCTAGTATATGTATCATTGGACTCACTCTAAAGTTTTGTTTGATGCTCTTTGCAATTGTGTGCGGTGCACATTTAGTACTTAAAAGTTTATAATATTTACGAAATTATCACTACGATTTTCATACTTTAGAGACGTCGGTAATTCAAACTATTATATTGTTTGTCCCTGCATACACACACACACATAAATAAAGGCGTGTTCAAATGAGAATAGCCCCTGCATTAAAAAGTGAATATTGACTCCATATATTCATCATGGTTGAGACTAACTCGCCCTTTTTTCCTATTTTTTCGCAAACCCTCAACTGTTGATCTATTCAAACTAATGAATCTTATTAGTTCTCACTTTTTTCTCACTATATATATATATATATATATATATATATATATATATATATATATATATATTTATTTATTTATTTATATTCAAATGTGGCCGCGCCTTCCCATGCAATCGGTACGGAATACACCACTATATATACAAATATACTCTTAGAAAATGCACAAAAACACCAAAAAACACACCACACATCCAAAATAATGAACCATAACTCTCATGCCCCTAATGGTGCATTTCCTAACACTGTGTGGTATATATTTGCATACCTAATGCTCTGTTTTTTGGTGATGCATACCTAATAGTGCATATTTGTGTTGTGCATTTTCTAACATGGTGTATATTTGTATATATAGTGGTGCGGACGCACTGACCGTACGTTAAGGCGCGGTCACACCTGATTATTAACTCTATATATATATATATATATATATATATATATATATATATATATATGCATGATGTGTGTTTGGAAATGGATGGTAGCTGGAAATGGGGTAGGAATGAGTTGAAGGGATTGACGTGGATTCAAACGAGGAAGTCACGCTTTGCTTATATCACCACCATGTCTGGTTCTTGGGAGTTGAGGGTTAACTAGCCTTTGTTTAATCCATTATATCATCATTTCCACTTCATTCATGATACATTAATTATTCATTTTATATTTCCATTCTTGTTGTTGACAATTATGAGAGCCAAAAAATAATAATATTCATTTCTTGCCCACAATAATATTCATTTCCTTCACACTAAGGACAACCGAAACTCCGGCTGCCTTTAACACCGATCGGAGAACTATATATAGTAAGTCTATCACTTAATCTCTATCTCTTTGTGTTGACGTGCGAAGTATTCTAATTCAATTTTAAATTTTCAATAAAAATTGAATTAATTTTGATATTTTAAGTTTGATATCTTAATCAACTTTGCTATTTTACATTGGAATACAGAGTTAGAGAATGTTAGCGGATAGAGCTTTCAGTAAACTAATTGTGTTCGTGTTCAGTAAGCGTTCGTTTATTAAGGTATAATAAACGAAAATAAATTAACAAATTTTTGAGTTCGGTTCATAAACGAATTGTTCGCAAACATTGACGAACACGTTTGTTATTAATGTGTTTGTTAACTTTAACGAACATGTTCACGAACATTAACGACAACTAATGAACGCTTAACAAACGAAAACGAACACGATTTTTAAAAACATTAACAAGCGAACACAAACACTCCAAAAATCTTAATAAACGAACACGAATAATTTCAGTTTGTTCATACTGTTCAATTTGTTAACAGTCCTATATATACATAGTATTATATTATATATAATAATTTTTTTTTGTTGCGTTTACATACGTATTCTAGTTGAATTCTAAGTTTCGAATAAAAGATACAATGAACATAACATTGTTATTTTAAGATAGAATATGGAGTACTATATACAGTGAATATGATCTCTTTGCAATTACATGCGTATTCTAGTTGAATTATTCTAAGTTTCGAATAAAAGATATAATGAACGTAACATTGTTATTTTAAGTTAGAATATGGAGTACTATATATAGTGAATATATATATGATCTCTTTGCAATTACATGCGTATTCTAGTTGAATTATTCTAAGTTTTGAATAAAAGATATAATGAACGTAACATTGTTATTTTAAGTTAGAATATGGAGTACTATATATAGTGAATTTGATCTCTTTGCATTTACATGCGTATTCTAGTTGAATTCTAATAAGTTTCGAATAAAAGATACAATGAACGTAACATTGTTATTTTAAGTTAGAATATGTAGTACTATATATAGTGAATCTGATCTCTTTGCATTTACATGCGTATTCTAGTTGAATTCTAAGTTTCGAATAAAAGATACAATAAACGTAACATTGTTATTTTAAGTTAGAATATGGAGTACTATATATAGTGAATCTGATCTCTAGCTTTGCATTTACATGCGTATTCTAGTTGATTCTAAGTTTTAAATAAAAGATACAATGAACACAACCTTGTTATTTTAAATTAGAATATGGAGTACTATATATAGTGAATTTTTGATCTCTTTGCATTTACATGCGTATTCTAGTTGAATTCTAAGTTTCGAATAAAAGATACAATAAACGTAACATTGTTATTTTAAGTTAGAATATGGGATACAATAAACGTAACATTGTTATTTTAAGTTAGAATATGGAGTACTATATATAGTGAATTGTTATTTTAAGTTAGAATATGGAGTACTATATATAGTGAACCTGATCTCTAGCTTTGCATTTGCATGCGTATTCTAGTTGATTCTAAGTTTTGAATAAAAGATACAATGAACACAACCTTGTTATGATTAAGTTAGAATATGGAGTACTATATATAGTGAATCTGATCTCTTTGCATTTACATGCGTATTCTAGTTGAACTTAACTTTTTGATAAATGATAATCAATTATTTTTAAGGTTAAAGTAAAAGATACATTACATATTTCTAATTTCTTTTTATTTATCAAAATGATATATATGCTATACCCCAATCAACAGGTTAGTTTAAACAATAATAGATCTTCTTATAAAATATATGTGTATGTGCATACAAAACTACAAAGTGCATTCAAAATCTGCAATTCTAAAAGTGCACCATATAAAACTACAAAATACATTTAGTGATATGTAAAAGTGCATTCAAGACAGTTGCACGTTTGCATATCATTGGATGTAACTTATAGTTTTACACACACGATGCACTTTTGGCGTTTAAAAATTTATGCTATTTTTCTAATTCATGCATGTTGTGTCATTTCCATTACTTTAGAGTCATTGATTATTTCGAACTAACCATTTGCATTAATCTGCAACCATGGTATAATTTGCCCACTCCATTTTTACTATTGATGTTTTGGAATATAGTATCATGAATTATTTATTTATTTTTTTCCATATGCCGCTAGCTAGCTTGCTAAGACATTAGTTACGTTGGACTTGTATTGAAGTATATAATAGTTGAAATTATTATTATTGTTGTTATTGTTAAAGCCTCTATCTCCCATCCGTTACTCATCTTTAATTTATTTTGTAACACATCATCCAAGTCAAATATCTTTTCTCCCCATTCCAGCTAATAACTAAGAAACTATGGGGTGTTTGATCGGATTTAAATACTTAATTAGTAATTTGCATGAATTTTAGTAAAAGTAGATTTTTTTATTTGATAATAAATGAGAATCGGATTTTAAATCAAAATCAGATTGGTAAGTATATATTCTGCTTATGCGGAGATAGAGTCAAACATATAAATTTGTGATTGCTAATTAAGTCGTTAGTTTGATTAACTTGGTTGGCGTTGCCACACTTAATTTAAGGTTTATTATTATAGTTGCAAATTTAATTTCGTAAAACCTTTAATCTGGTCCTTTTTATATATATCGGACTATCGGTTATCTATCATTTAAAAGACATTTATCAGTCTTTTATAATTTACAAAATATCTTCTTTTTTTTGGGTAGTAATCAATTACTCAATACTTAATTATCTTTTGAAAGATGTTTATGATTCTTTTGGTATGCTTTTTAAGAGATTAAAGTATATAGAATAAATATAACCACATAGTCATTTTTTTAATGGACAAAATACACATATAGCAATTTTACGAAAGAGTGCTTTATTGGCATTGATGTCTCATTATGTCACGAACAGAATTAGTCGTGATCTTAATTGACTGATTTAGAAAACTTATCGTCAAATAAAAAAAATACACATATAACAATTTTTGTTTAATTTACTATGGCATTTTATAATAGGGATAGATGGCCGCGAAGTGATCTGAGGAATATGCAAGAGGTATATTCCTCGTGCCCAAGCCTGATTCCTATCCCAATCTCCACTCCCACTCTAGTCATCACGTCCAACGAATATATATATCTTTCGTCCCCACACCCGCTAGGAATTATGCGAGGGCGGGAATTCTCTGTCTCGACAAAATTTCACTAGGACGAGTAATCTCTGTTTTTTATATTAATTATACGAAGTATTATTTATGAAATCATATGTATGTAATCAAAAAGTTAAACATCTAATAAATTAAATTTAAGGAAAAATTATAATTTATGCTACTCACAAATTTATCAATTATCATTGTTACTTGAATTATTAGTGGTGTAAATGTTGTCCTCTGAGGAAAAACGAAGAAAGAAAATGGAGAAATTTTTTTAAACTACTACTCGTACTTTTTAACTCACAACTAATCCAATGGCAAGAGCCATTTATATACACACACACACGACACATGTAGATTGTGATAACATAGACAATGAGCCCAGCTCCTTAAACAACATTAATTTGTCAGAAAGCCCCACCTGGATTCCTTCGATCCTGTCATTTTAATCGGATAAGATGCTTCTGTTCATTCTCTCTCTTGCCTCATTTTCCACTCAAAAAGATTCAACAGACTGCAACTTATAATGGAGATCAACCATTGGTACGTGATTATTATTAATCATTATTTATTTTACCTCATGGTTGAAGATCAGATGACCCATTCTTTTCCAGCTTTGCTATATATATGTACATGTGAATATAATGGTGGGGTATATGAAGTGCCCTTGGAGGGGGACCAGAAGGTGACTGCAGATCAAACTATATATACTTACATATATTCAATATAGGAGTGTGGGGTGGGGTGGAAGGACCATGATGTCATAGTTAGTGTACATATTGTTGTTAAATATAAGTCATGTTTACTATATCTATTACTGCATTTATTTCGTTTTACTTTGTAATGTTTATTATTCATTGGTCAACTGAACTTTTTATTCTTTGCTAGTTTTTTTTAGTATTTTTAAAATTATTTTAAATTATTTTTTTGTTAAATAATATTTTAACTGTAGTTCGAAATATATAAATTTTAAATAATACTTTTATTGTAGTTCTAAATATATAAACTGTATATACTAATACTAAACTTAATATTATCATGAATTAATAATAACCTGGCTATTCCCCTTCCAATAAATAAAAAAAAATTAAAAAAAATAAATATAATCAAGCCTTATTAACTAAACCAGACACAAAATAGAAATCGAGTTTTTTTTTTTTAACCTAAGTTTCTCGACTTCGTCCCAGCTAGACTCCAAAGCTCATGAAAGAGAGAAACCTCAAGTTATCTAAATGATTTCAGGTTTCCTTATTGCCTGTACACTTCTACTTATAAGAGATCTTTATTATTACTGATTGGTCAAAGTCTCAAAGAACTTTAATAACTCATTAAATTTTCAGTGAAGTTCCAACCTATTAATATTTATTGAACTAGGGATTGGGTTAAATAATTCTTATGGTTACGTAAGTATAGTCTAGGTATATAATTTTAACATGATTATATTAGTAGTTAGGAAATTAAAGAATCAAAGATGACCTAATCATGGTGGGTTAAAAAAAGGTAGTTAATTATCTATGTGTTTCCCCTCCCCACCACCCATCAAGAAAAGCAATATAATGCTTGCTCAATAATCCACTAAGTGGGCATTATTAATACTTAACTAAAAATAAATTAATGATGTCATGAGAGGATAGAGAATTCAAACCCTACCTTTTAGACCATAGCCACTTTCTAACCCTAACCTTAACTTTTAAATGATTTTTTTTTTTTGGAAAACAATGAATTTAATTAGTAAGTGTCTTTACCCCTTATAATACTTTCTCATATATTTACGTAATATGTAAAAGTTTAATTTCTATCATAATTATAATTGAATTTATTCAAAACAGTTGCTACAATGGAAACTATAATTATAATTTGTGTGTGTGAAATTTGAGCCTTAAAAATAAATTCTTATTTGTCAATATACTTATTCAAGCATTGAATTGACTCCATAAGAACTCCTGCTTTGAATGCACTTGAATGATGAAGCAAAATTACTGTGAAAAGATATTAACAATTGTTGACAAACAAATCATTTATCTTTTAATGCACAAATTTAACCAAGACCAAATAAAATTAATGGCGAATGACTAAATCTAAAAATGTCATCAAAATTAATGATAAAATATAATCAAATTATTATTCCATAACTAAATCTAACAAATTTAGAATTAAATCACAAATTAACATATCTTTAGGGACCCAATTTAGTCATCGACTGTAGTGATTAGTCCTAAATTATTTTTTGTGATTAATTAGGTCCTCGACTTCAAAGGGTGTCAATTCACTTTCTCATGAGTTTTAAAGTAAATGCATTTCACAATTTTAAAATCTGATCGAGATCTCTACTTAAGACAGAAGAAATTGAAACATTGTTTTATTTCAACTAAAAACTTAAACTGCTAGTTGGATTGCACATTTATGTTTATATATACATTCTCAACACACCCCTCATGTGTGTGCGAGCCCGTTACTGCCATTGGAATGAATTTAGCTTTGATACCGAATTAAAATATGTGTTTCATTTTAATAAAAAGTCTAAACTGATAATTGAATTGCATATTTAATTTATACTCTATATATTATATGCTCAACAAAAGAAAATAATGTCAGTTTATCCATATCTTATGAGTATTATTATTATTATTTTTGAAACACTTATAATTATTTATGGGTATAGACAAAATAAGTATTTAAACAGTATTTCCAAAAAAAAAAAAGTATTTAAACAGTGATTAAAACCAACTAAGAATTTATTCTCGTGGGAATTAACGTAGAAAAACGCATGTTTTGCTTTTATCCGACCAATCAGATGCACAGAATGTTTTACTTTTATCCAACGAATGGGATGCAATCCAGATGCGTCACTGGATGATTGGATGTGATTGTCAATTTGTCATACTAAAAAGCTGAATTGTACTTTTAAGGTTGAATCATGGTACCTTAACGGATATGGAAAATTAATGGGCCCATTTCGAATGTTTCTGTTGGGCCGATTTTCACCTTATGATGGATCTTCAAACAGGCTTCTTTCAGGCCCATATTACCATTTTGGTGTTTTCAATAAATATTTTAGTGGGGTTCACATAAGGCCCAACTACCCAATTTCAAAAGTGGAATATAAAGCCCATATCATAATTTAGTGATGAATTTAAATGGGCTGGTTAATCCTAGAATATATGAGTCTAACTTTATTACGGAGTATTATTCAATTTAGACTAGGACTGATTTAGCAAAAAAAATAAAAAAATATAGACTCGACTTAGTTTGCCTATGATCTTGTGGTCTAGTAACACAAAGTGACTTTTTCAAATGAGTAATTGCAGACCGAAATCCCTAAGGGTTAACGTAATTATCTAAGATTGTGGCCCTTGGTAAAGTAGTTAGCCTATCACCCAATTAACTTATTTAATTACTATTAAATGTTTGACTTAGTTAAAAAATCACTATAAGTGTTTCGTTAATCTATTTTTTTGTAACTACAAATTCTAAAATTCAAAAAGTTGTTTAAAATAACTTTTTTAATTTTTAGAAAAAAAATTATATCAAACAACTGTGTAAGTTAACAACTAATTTACCAAATATTTTTTTATCAATTAATGTTATCAAGTAATTATACACTCTAACCCAATGAACTATTACTTATATTGCTAACAAGTAACAACTATCTCACCGTATAAAGTTATATAACAGATTTTTGGTTAAGATTGTATAAAGTAATCTAACAGATTTTTGGTCTAAATTGATGTCTGTTGGCTTCTGGAAAAATCCGAGAGCCACATATATAAGAACGGTCAATATATTCATTCGTCTTCTTCTTCTTCTTTTTCCCAGTTCCGTCTGTTATTCCACCAAAGGACTCAACTCCATTATTGAGCACCATAACCATGGAAGCTCTCGCCTCCTCAACAACCGCCATACTTTCTTCTTCTCTCCCAATCTTTTCCCCTCTCAAATCCAATCGCCTTTCCTCCAAACGCAGCCTCTGCTTCTCCGCCTCTCCCAGAGGTACCCTCCTTCTTCTTCTTTTTCTGCTCCTAACGATTCCATCTTTCGATTTAGTTAGCTCCCGTTTGTAATTCGGTGATTTTTTTGGTCAGGTAACGGGAACGAGCCCGATCTCCGATCCAATTCCAATGATTCGAGCCTGGTTCCGATCATTTCCCAGGTAATTTTCGATGTTCAATTATTTCTGGTAAATTCTCTATTTAGGGTTTTTTTTTTGTTGTTGAGGTGTTGCTCGGAATTTTTGGCAGGATGCGGCGATGGGATTGGTTCTGAGCGCGGCGAACGTTCGAGGATGGACTACCGGGTCGGGCATGGAAGGGCCATCGGTTCCGGCGGGTTCGAATCCGGAAACCGGAATGGAGCAGGTATCTACCTTCCCTTGGTCCCTCTTCACGAAATCGCCACGACGTCGTATGCTAGTAGCCTTCACTTGTAAAGTCTGCGGACAACGCACAACTCGCGCCATCAATCCTCATGCTTATACAGACGGCACAGTCTTTGTTCAGGTACTACTTGGACACCATAACTTCTCTCTCTCTGCAAATGTGCATTTATTTTTCCACAAGTCTCCTGGTCTATACTAATAGGAATAAAGTGTTACTTATTTATAATTAAAAATGCAATAGTTTTGAGGAAAAATATAATGTTGTGTTTGGCAAATGGTTGTTAGGTGATTGGGTCACAGAGTATGACTAGTTGATAACATTAACTAAGATTGTAGAAGGCTTTTGGTAAATTAACTTTTAGCTGAGATTGTAGAAGGTGTTTGGTAAATTAACTGTTAGCTGATAGTTGTTCGGTATAATTTCTTTTTTCAAAAAAATTAATCGAAAAAGTTGCTTTGAGCAGCTTTTTAAATTTTAACATTTTGGAGTTACAAAGAGCTGATTAACCAAACATTTATATTGATTTTTAACCAAATCAAACATCTAATAGTGATCAAATAAGCCAAAATTGGCTTATAAGCTAATTATTTTACCAAACAGGACAAATATTTTAAAATCAAAATGTAATATTTAGGGGTTGAACAATTACTTATGAGAAGAAGTGTATTACGGATCAAGATAAATTGATTGATTGTTAATTATGAGAGGAAGAATCTTATGAGAGAAAGTGTAATATTTATGTGAAAAAATGTGATATTTTTTCTGAAAATGTAATGCTTTAAAAGTAAAATGTAATATTTGGAGTTTAAGAGATACCAAAAAAAATTATAGTACTTGTGAAGAAAAGTGTAATACTTTGACAAACTAACATCCATGAGACAGTCTCATAGGAGAGATTTTTTTTTTTTTTTTTTTTTTTTTTTTTATANCTATGATCTTGTGGTCTAGTAACACAAAGTGACTTTTTCAAATGAGTAATTGCAGACCGAAATCCCTAAGGGTTAACGTAATTATCTAAGATTGTGGCCCTTGGTAAAGTAGTTAGCCTATCACCCAATTAACTTATTTAATTACTATTAAATGTTTGACTTAGTTAAAAAATCACTATAAGTGTTTCGTTAATCTATTTTTTTGTAACTACAAATTCTAAAATTCAAAAAGTTGTTTAAAATAACTTTTTTAATTTTTAGAAAAAAAATTATATCAAACAACTGTGTAAGTTAACAACTAATTTACCAAATATTTTTTTATCAATTAATGTTATCAAGTAATTATACACTCTAACCCAATGAACTATTACTTATATTGCTAACAAGTAACAACTATCTCACCGTATAAAGTTATATAACAGATTTTTGGTTAAGATTGTATAAAGTAATCTAACAGATTTTTGGTCTAAATTGATGTCTGTTGGCTTCTGGAAAAATCCGAGAGCCACATATATAAGAACGGTCAATATATTCATTCGTCTTCTTCTTCTTCTTTTTCCCAGTTCCGTCTGTTATTCCACCAAAGGACTCAACTCCATTATTGAGCACCATAACCATGGAAGCTCTCGCCTCCTCAACAACCGCCATACTTTCTTCTTCTCTCCCAATCTTTTCCCCTCTCAAATCCAATCGCCTTTCCTCCAAACGCAGCCTCTGCTTCTCCGCCTCTCCCAGAGGTACCCTCCTTCTTCTTCTTTTTCTGCTCCTAACGATTCCATCTTTCGATTTAGTTAGCTCCCGTTTGTAATTCGGTGATTTTTTTGGTCAGGTAACGGGAACGAGCCCGATCTCCGATCCAATTCCAATGATTCGAGCCTGGTTCCGATCATTTCCCAGGTAATTTTCGATGTTCAATTATTTCTGGTAAATTCTCTATTTAGGGTTTTTTTTTTGTTGTTGAGGTGTTGCTCGGAATTTTTGGCAGGATGCGGCGATGGGATTGGTTCTGAGCGCGGCGAACGTTCGAGGATGGACTACCGGGTCGGGCATGGAAGGGCCATCGGTTCCGGCGGGTTCGAATCCGGAAACCGGAATGGAGCAGGTATCTACCTTCCCTTGGTCCCTCTTCACGAAATCGCCACGACGTCGTATGCTAGTAGCCTTCACTTGTAAAGTCTGCGGACAACGCACAACTCGCGCCATCAATCCTCATGCTTATACAGACGGCACAGTCTTTGTTCAGGTACTACTTGGACACCATAACTTCTCTCTCTCTGCAAATGTGCATTTATTTTTCCACAAGTCTCCTGGTCTATACTAATAGGAATAAAGTGTTACTTATTTATAATTAAAAATGCAATAGTTTTGAGGAAAAATATAATGTTGTGTTTGGCAAATGGTTGTTAGGTGATTGGGTCACAGAGTATGACTAGTTGATAACATTAACTAAGATTGTAGAAGGCTTTTGGTAAATTAACTTTTAGCTGAGATTGTAGAAGGTGTTTGGTAAATTAACTGTTAGCTGATAGTTGTTCGGTATAATTTCTTTTTTCAAAAAAATTAATCGAAAAAGTTGCTTTGAGCAGCTTTTTAAATTTTAACATTTTGGAGTTACAAAGAGCTGATTAACCAAACATTTATATTGATTTTTAACCAAATCAAACATCTAATAGTGATCAAATAAGCCAAAATTGGCTTATAAGCTAATTATTTTACCAAACAGGACAAATATTTTAAAATCAAAATGTAATATTTAGGGGTTGAACAATTACTTATGAGAAGAAGTGTATTACGGATCAAGATAAATTGATTGATTGTTAATTATGAGAGGAAGAATCTTATGAGAGAAAGTGTAATATTTATGTGAAAAAATGTGATATTTTTTCTGAAAATGTAATGCTTTAAAAGTAAAATGTAATATTTGGAGTTTAAGAGATACCAAAAAAAATTATAGTACTTGTGAAGAAAAGTGTAATACTTTGACAAACTAACATCCATGAGACAGTCTCATAGGAGAGATTTTTTTTTTTTTTTTTTTTTTTTTATATATATAATTTCTGATTTTGTCTCTTTTGTTTATGTTGATAGTGTTGTGGATGCAATATATATCACAAACTGGTGGATAATTTGAACCTGTTTCATGATATGAAATGCTATGTGAACTCAAGCTTTAATCCAAATCCAGATAACAGCCTTGGGTTTAAGTATTTCGACTTGGGTGATGACAATGAAGATGATATACCACAGCATTTTTAAGGTGAAGTGTAAGGAACCAGAAAAAAAAAGTTTGCAGTTCTGTATATTCCATTGTCTCCTATCACCATAGATACCTGCCTTATTGCTCTTGTAAATACTCTGTACACTTGTATCCTAAGTTAATAAGTCTGCTCAATAAGTATTACTAGTGATTGATGTGTAAAGGACCTGCGTTTCATACCGTATTTGTATTGCTAGATCCTCTGATCTCTACTTGGCATTTATATAGCATGTGGCTTATTGATCTTCAGTAAATTTATTTCATGATTTGATTTGGTTGGTGCTGAGGCAAAAAGACTAGAAGTGGTGAGAACCAAAGTGCTGTTTGGACTTTTTGGGATTGATTTGGGGTTTCCATTTCATTTGTTTTTGCATTTGGAAATGCTGAAAAGCAGCAGAACTAACATGCTGAAAAGAGTATTATACTTTTTAGTTAAAATGTAATACTTTTTATGAGTCCGTAGAAAGGTATTACATTTTAATTAAAAAGTATTGCACGTCTAAGGTCTCACCTGGAGACCTGAGACGGTCTCGAACAAGACTTATTCCTAGAAGAAATGCTATTGTGCTTGTGAATTCATGCCATTGGTTCACCTGGTTGTCTTAATTGAACCTCTTGAAGTTAATTGTGCAGTTCTTATACAATCAACTGTGACCTCAACAAGCATAATGTAGTTCTAGCTATATTTTTGCATGCTTGGAGCTCGAAAACCCTGCTTCTATGTGTGTGTGTGTGTGTATATATAAAAGGTTTGGCTATATTTTTGGTCGCTTCGAGCTTCTAAGCCCTGCTTCTGCTCCTTGCCTTTGCTGAAGTTTTGTATGTGTACTTGGCTTGTTATCCATTGGGCTGGTCTTGTGTTGGCTTGTCTTTATTGCTGATGTATAATGCTTTCTTTAACAAATTTGGTGAAGTTCAACACAGGCTAGTAGGCTACTATTAATGAAATTACACTGTTAATGTACTCTGCCATATTATTTTTCCTATTGAATTCTCAGTGGCATGAGATATAGCTGGAGCCTGGAATAGGTAGATGATTTTCTATTCTTTGATGGGATTATATAGGGGAAAGATCAAATGAGAACATGGTCCTCTGGTAAAAAGTGAGATTAATTTTAGCCGTTCATCAAAGTTTATATATGGTTGACAGGTTGAGAGTTGTACAAAAAATAAAATACGGGTCACTTTTATAATTATTGAAATTTTGATGAGTAAGAGTTCATTTTATAATTATTGCAAACTTGAAAATTAGTAATTGTGAGATCTTAGTCTTTGATTTATCAAGATGGAGGGTGTGGATGTATCCACACTTGTTACCGGGGAGGTGTACTCACATGAACCCTCCTTTATATATATATAATTTTGTTTTTTACCAGAGGACAGCAATATACTTTATGATCAGCTAGCCTTGAAATTCTCTTCTAACGATAAAGTGAGGGTTTAAATTCTATTATATTTTATGATCAATTATACTTAAAAAAAAATTTTCATGACAGAGTGAGAGCTCAAACTCTACCACATACAATGTGGACATGAGTTTCACCAATTTGATATGAGGTTAGAGTTAGAGTTGCTCTACACAAAAGGATACAATCTAGTGTGGG
Source organism: Ipomoea triloba (assembly GCF_003576645.1). NCBI lineage: Eukaryota > Viridiplantae > Streptophyta > Magnoliopsida > Solanales > Convolvulaceae > Ipomoea > Ipomoea triloba. The sequence continues at coordinate 549,788 of NC_044925.1, read as the reverse complement.
GTAGGCTAGAATTTGAGCTCTTCGTGCACAAAAGGGTAAGGTTTGGTGTGTGGCTCAAAGTTAGGAAACTTGGGCTATAAAAGAAAAATAAAAACAAAGAAATGTTGGACATGATAATTGGGTGCTAAAGGATATTCTTTCATTGTCCAAGTGTACTCTAGTGTGATAATTAAAAGAGATTAAAAACTTGTTGAGCAATTTTGCTCATATTAATTTAGTGTTTACTCGGCGATCTCGAATCAGGCAATCCATGCTCTTGCTAGGCAGATCTTTATCTGATTGCTCAAAATGGTTTAATAACACTTTACCAATCATTTGTAATGCTTTATCTTTGGATATGAATTAATTTCACTTTCAAAAAAAAAAAAAGGTGTGATAATTTGAAGTAGTACAACAGTACAAAGAAAGTAGTACATGTGAGTACAGTGCACAATGGCATAAAATGAGTTTACAGTAAAATATACCCAAGTATAAAGAGTTAAGTGATGCAAGTTATCCTTAATATTTTTTACTTAAGCCATGTCAATGACGGATGCTCCAAGATTTGCTTCTCTATCCAATCAACAACTTTTGATCAGATACTTTGTGAAGAGTTTTGATTATTTCTGCATTGTGTTTTTTGATGATGAGCAGTCATGTTTACCGAATCCTCAGGTGGCTCTGCATGTAAGCTTGTTCACAGACCAGGCACAGTGCTTGTTGGATATATAATGTAAGTAAACTTACATTTCTTTCTTTGAATGGTGAATGCGATGTATACTTCAAATGGCATTTGAAGAAACATGTCCTGCCCACACACACGGACAACTCAATTGGCTCTTGGATGGTAGATTGTGTAAGCAAGGGCACAAGTCGAGCCCCAACAACCGGACTGTGAGAGTTTTTCCTAATGTAGTGGATTCTTTATAGGCACCAGACACTGATCATCCCACCTAATGAGTTGCTAAGTCATTTTAGTTTAGTTTAGTATTGAGTATTTTTTCCATTATTGGTAGATGGTAGATGCATCATTATTGAGCCAGAGCAAACATGGCAATATGCATCCTTTGTGCCCAAACAATATGCACACAGGTTTATAAATGTTGTTACGAAATGAAACTAGTCGGAGTGTTGGTGAAGTCTCATCCACTCGAGTTGGACTTGTTGAGTTGTTGTGATGGTCTGTTGGATGCTAGTAGTAGTACAAATAGTACAGGAGGGGAAGTAGTACTACACGTGACTACGCGAGTACAATGCACAAAACAAAGCCATAAAAAGGAGCTTCTACAGAAATGTAAGGCTTCTAGCACAATGGGGAAGACCATGTACATAATCTTTCCCACACTTCACTCTATATATTCTTTCAAAGAGACTAGTCAGGTTAGTCTACAAATCATCAACTTACATTTTAGTTTGTCCCAAACACAATAGTAATATGTTTTTGTGGACTGTAACACTTCTATTTGCATATACTTTTGGGTGGTTTACAAAACCATTCCCTGTTGTTTAGTACTCTCTCAGTTATATTTTATATATCATGTTTACTATTCATGGATCAATTTAACTTTTCTTCTCTGATTTTGTTAACATTTTCTTATAAGTTATGTTTTTAATAGTACTTTTTATGTAGTTTCTATATATATACTAATACTAAATTAAATGTTACAGAGTACAAAAAATTTAATTGTAAATAATTTCAGTCAAGTCTCATTAATTGAATCAGACAACAGACAATGACAAACAAGACTGAGGATAAATAAGATGTACATGTTTTAATAGAATTGGTATTTATTAGGGAGGCTTAGGGTCAAAAAGGATAATCTACCTAGCTTCAGTCTTCAGAGTGATAAACCCAACCCCAAGTGGAATTTCAAGAGGATAACAAATTTTGTGTGGGCACCAGAGATCCACGCAATAATAAAAATGGAAATGGAAGTGGAAATATCCATTTCAAGATTGCCTGCTAAGAGCCAGATTTCCACTACCTCAAATCACAGACATCCATTGCCACGTCAGAGGATAGCATCCCATCTCCCTTACCAATAGGATTCATGCTCTAGAGATAACAAAGCCCTCAATGCAATCAGACCACACATATTCTCTGGTGAGTGATCAACTTTCCCCTCCCATCATATTATAACCCCTCTCACCCTCTCCTTTCCTACTTGGTTTCCATTTCAATCACATAAGAAGCTAAGAGGTGCAAACTGCAAACACAGTAATATCAAGAAGAATCAGAGATGGCTAGTGTTACCTCTGCTGCTGTTGCCATTCCCTCCTTCACTGGCCTCAAGGCTGCGGGCGCATCCTCTTCCAGGGTCTGCACTGCTGTCAAGTTGGCTCCAGCTCCCACCACCCCAAAGCTTGCAATCAAGGCCTCCCTCAAGCAAGTTGGTGCTGCCGTGATTGCCACCGCCGCTAGTGCATTGCTGGCAACCAACGCCCTCGCTGCTGAGATTAAGCTTGGCGCTGATGATGGCGGGCTTGCCTTCGTCCCCAGTGACATCTCTGTGCCTTCCGGAGAGACCATTGTGTTCAAGAACAATGCAGGCTTCCCTCACAACGTGATTTTCGATGAAGATGAGATTCCATCTGGAGTTGATGCTGCCAAGATCTCGATGAGCGAGGAGGACCTGCTGAATGGACCTGGAGAGACTTACTCTGTCACTTTGACAGAGAAGGGAACTTACTCTTACTACTGTTCACCTCACCAGGGAGCTGGCATGGTTGGCAAGATCACTGTAAACTGAAGTGCTAATTGCAATCTTTTGTAAAACTTTTCTCGGAATTTCAATAATCTCATTTTTCCTGTTTATTTATTCCTCTTTCATATGTTCTTAGTGTTTAGAAGAATTGAATTGAGCAGGTATTCAAAAATGCAACAAGTTCTGTGTTCTTGGCCAAATTGTTAACTTGGCCAAAAAATTCAATGTTAAAAAATCCACTTAAGAAAGGCTAATGCACAATAAGGGCAATTGGTAACTTGTTGGTTCAAGTTGTTAGAGCATCAGGAAGGGCGGTTTTAGCCCCTAATACTTTACCACCAACATCAGGGAAATTTTCGTGTCCAGGCAAGGGGCTAACCTTCCCATTTGTATCTACTTGGACCGGGTATTTAAGAAGATGACCTTGTAATGGGGTGAATTCCTCAGCCGTGTATCTCTCCCAGTTATTTTCAGCAATGTTGTTTACATGCTTCACGCAATCCAAGCTTTTGGGTTCCTTGAAACTATCTTCTGTCATCCCCAAGTGCTCTGCCCACAGTGACATTCTATAACCATACACCTGCCGATGATAACAATTTACATCAGTTTACAAGCTCTCTCGATATGCAATACGGTACAAGCAACACCAACCTGACCACGGGGATGTTGTTTCCTTTTTGCCCAAGTGTGGTGTGGCTGATATGCACCCATAGCAATCTCGGTGTCTCTCGAGCCATCCATAGATCTTTCATTAATGTTAGCAGATCCCAAGATGACGTACTCATCATCCACAATCATTCCCTTTGCATGTACATAAATCATGAATCTTTTATATTTTTGAGAAGCTGTGACCTGAATTCAGTTTGGCAATAAGACCAAGTCAGTATTGTTAGATAATCACAACAGACTTAACAGGAAAAATTCATTCTTGATGTAAGACACTAATCAATTAAATCATAAAATGTAGAACCATTACCCCGTTATCATTATAAAGTGGTTGTGTGCTCAAATTGGATTCTTCTTCTTCATGCTGCTCTTCTCGATTGCCAAGACAGTAGAAATTTAGATAGTCACAAGGATGTGAGTCTTCAAGTTGAGCTGATTTCAGCTCTCGAGCAACAAGTTCATACATCATTTGCATTGTCTGCCCCTGAAAGAGTATGCATTGGTAAAGTTAGTTAACTGTAGGAATTTCTCCAATTCGAAAGAAAATGTTTGGATTATCAATGTTTATTGAGATTTTCAACTTGCCAAGACAAGAAAACGAGGGCATCCATGCAGTAGTTATATTTGACTCTTCTTTGCACAGTATTTTCTCCTTTACCAAATGACTAATACAATATTTATAAAACAGCTTGCAAAGGGTCATTTATCAAGTGAAGAATTCATCCACACAGATCTTCATTTAGGGCAATCTTCTCTTCAAACTAGAAGTTAAAGACTCATATTTTGCATTACCTGCCAATACAGAATTTCTTGCATTGATGCAGAAGAAGGGACACCTTCAGGCCACATTGGAATGACAATGTAAACAGCAAATCGCTCCCTATTCCGGATTTTACTTGCAACCTTGAGTGCAAGCTCTATTGGAATCAAGTTATCTGCACCTAAAATAACCATAAAAGGCTCGATCTGAGGTAAACAAATGAAACCAAAAAATGAAATGTGAGTAATCACTATTGGTAGAGAAGGTTCTGAAACCTGCACTTTTGTAGGAAGGCCAAGCAAATGACGACCCAATAAAATACTGATTTTCAATATAAATAAAATGCTGGGCACGTCTTATCGCCTGAATGTATGCCATTTGGATACTCCTATCAACCACCACATTTTTCACACAAACTAAATGCTGCAACAATTTCAACACACAGTTAAGCTATGGAAGTTTAGTCATCGTCAATTAACAACATCAAGAAAATATATGCAAAAGTTCACCACCTGTGACTCGGCTAAGTGAATATTTTTGGGGAATCCTTTCAACGACCCAGAATCTATAGATCTGAAAACCTGTTGCAGTTAAAATGAAAAACAGAAAATAATTTGGAACTTTCAAAAGTTAAGATTTTAGTATGTCAAACAGGAAAGGAGTTCTAATGAACCTGAACATGCCAGTTTTCAGGATCATCTGCCTTAGAGACCCACAAAGAAGGATCATCATTTGAAGTCACAGATGAAGGACTACTAATCCATGAAATCCGCTCTATCTTAAGTAAAGCATCGTCATTCCAATTAGGTTTCCTTTTTAAACGTCTCCCTAATGCTAACCATTTTGTGGCTTTTCTCCATCGCTGTTCAAAGTTTGTTAGCACATCGTAGGCAGCAGGACCTTCAATTTTGCAATGTAAATCATGCCATGGTTGCCTTGGTCCCTTGGTTACTGCCTATTACAGGAGGAAAATATTAGTGCTAATATCTCCTCCAGGAGAATCCAATAGCAGTAATAATAAGTATATAGAATGAAGTCCATTTTAAGTTATGCATAATCACTTCTTAGATATGAAAGACTACTATCTATATCTCTTATTGTTCCTAAATTGCTAATACAAAAGGACCAAGAGAGGTGCAATAAAAACAATGATTGCAGTGTAACAAACACTTACAGGAAACGTGGGATTGTGATAGTCATCCCGGAAAACAGTATCAAGATCACGAAAGAGTCTATGCTCAGGGGTATCGTAGCGCCCATCACAGAGGTCTAGACCTCCAATAAAAGCTGTTAGCTTCCGTTTATTTCCCTTAGCTTGTGTATCCACAATGACACACTTCTGATGGTGCGTATAAAGAGTTCCCACCACCTGTTTATGACAAAAGTAGAAATAACTCTATACACATGTACTTCAATGGAAGACACTTGTTTAGCATTTTTCTACTATGCAACAAAAGGAATGATCTATAATGCACGAGACAGGTTGGAAGAAATTTTCAAATCTGGAAAATGTACCATGTTTGAGTCATTGATATTTCAAATAGTTGAAAGAATCAAAACTTAACGAAATATTTTCAGATGCATATCCTATGTAACCTCCCTTACTAATGAACACATAAGTAGCTGCTACACAGCCAAAACTGGGATTTCAGATTATGCAGAGCCACTAAACTTCATTACTGCTTAGTATTTTCAAAATGTTCTTCTAATTTTAAGCAAGAACTTGGCTATAACCATATATCTCTCTGCTGAATGAAGTAGCAAGTTCTGATTCAAGTATAACCATGCCTGTTGCTTGAAAATGCTAAGCTTACTGCTTCCATATCGAGGTGACAGCACGCAAGCGACAGTAGAGTGTTTGAAAAATTTCCGAGTCTCTTCGTCGTGAGTTTGCATCACTCCTGCCTATATCACCAGAAACATTCCAAGCATTAGCAAATACTCCATAGTCCATACATAAATTCTGGAAATGTACTAGATATGATTTAGACAGCCAATCATATGCATACTACAAAATTAGATTTCCCCATATTTCTCTACTTTAATTTTGGCCATTCTCTCCCTAAAAGCGGGGCTGACGGCTTCAAGCTCTAATTAAGTACGGAGGATTGGCTACAAGCTATAATCATTACCGTTTGAATGAAGAAGTTGTCGTGAGAAGTTTTATCATCCCAAACCAATAAGAGCACCCTCACTCCTTCCTGCGATTTGTACTTGAGCAGATCTCCGAGATTCTGATTCCCGCCGTCCGGCAATGGCTTTTCCGACTCCCTCACCAGCTTCACCTTGTGATAAACAGACCACCCTACTATGTAGACTAAGTGACGAGCTTCCAGTATAGCGTGACATATGTCTTCCCAGCACTTCTCGTGACGAAAAACCCTCGTCTCTTCCAATTCGATCTCCGGCAACATGCCGTCCGGCGAATGTGCGTCCTGATATAGCGTCACTGAGCATCCGTGCCTCACCGGAAAATAACTCTCGTTTAGACCGTGATTTTCGGGAATGCCGCTTCGGTACTCCGGATTTTCATTAAACGGAGTGAATCTCATCTTCAATCGGAGAGCGCAATCAGTTTTCGGCGGTTTTCCGCGAGGTCCAATGATCGGGAACCAGTCGTCTATGAGCTCGCCGGACTTCATCTTCTCCGCAGGCACGACGGCGACGCCGATATAATCGGCGCCTAAAACGTCGTCGTCCTTCACCTGGAACTCCACCTCGGTAACAGCGTGAGCCAGAGGTATTTTGAAGTGAGTGTTCCAGATCGGGTTCTCGGAGTTCGAAATGACGCCGGTACGTGCCACCTTGGCCCCGGCGAGGCAAACCGTGACGTACGGATCGCTGGTGATTTTCTGTTTGTGCCGGCCAGCAAACGGCTTCCGGCAGACATCGAACGCCGTGAAACACCGACGGAGCTGCTCGGTGATGAAATCCATATTCGGCAAGCTCCGAGCCTCCACAATATTCAAGTCCAGGTCGCCGTGAAGATACACTACAGGACTATCAACATCCGCCATTTTTAGGTGTTAGTAGCCAAAATGGTAGTGCGATAATAACTAACAAGTGTTGGTTATCGGCGGATGAAAAGGCGGTGGTTGACGACGGGGGAAAACAAAATGGGAAGGTAGCTTCTCCACCGACTAACCGTGCCACCGGAAAGATGGCGGTGGAGGTAAATCAGTATGAAAATTAGTTTTCTATTTTTTATCTTTTTTTTTTTTTTTCAATCGTTTTGAAACCTTTCTATTTTTAATCTAAAAATTGAAGTTTGTTCAAAAAAAAATCTAAAAATTGAAGTTGAATAAAAATAATGGAGCAATGCTACAAATCCTCCCGTATTTTTCCTACAAATTTTTAGTTTTGAGATGACATCACTTTATTGGTTGTTAAATTAGTTTTTAATTAATAATGGATAACCAATTCATTAACTTTCAATGCATGAATGACACATAAGAGTGGAAAAGAGCATTATTATTATTATGAAAAATGCTCAATTTGATAAAAATATCTTTATAGATTGTTAGTTGGAAGAAATTTTCAGATTCTTTATTTTAATATCTCTCTCTTTTCTCTAATATCTCTTCAAGTTAGTTTTCAGATTATTATTATTATTATTATTATTATTATTATTATATAGCAAATAATATGTTCAATTTTAAGAAAATAAACCAAATAGAAAAAATATAATTTCTTAACTTTTAATGAAATAAAATGAAAATTTGGAGCAATTTTTTTTTTTTGAAAAAATATGAAATTGGAGAAATATAAAAGTGAAAAATGGTTTACTAAACTCAAACTTTCAATTTTATAGTTATCTCCATTCTTCCATTTTTCACTGATTTTGGAGAATCTAAAATTACAATTCTCCAATCTCCAAATAGAGAAGTAAAAAAATACAGGTGAAAAGCTGGTAGTCAAAGGTTAGTGGTTCGAATTGCCTCCCTTTTTCACGTTTTTCGTTTTAATATCACGTCAGGAAGAAAAATACAATAGGAATTAGTAGCATTATTACTCTATAATTACTAAATTATTACAATTTTTATTGTACAAATTAAATGTATATATGCCATGCATTGATGGAAGTATGGAACACATATAGTAACTTGGGCACTGACATAAATGATTTACCGACTAAAATGATTGAAATAGTTGTAATTTATTTAGTAATATATTTTATTAACTTTTGTTACTTTTACAAATTTAGTATTGGTGATTACATCAAGTGCATGTGTTTTTACTTTTATTTCAATTCAAAATGATATTTTTAATAAATAGACTATAAATCTTGTATATAATAATAATAATAATAATTATAATAATAATAATAATAATAATAATAATAATAATAATGTGATACATGCCATTAATTAAGCTAAAGGACTAACCAAACATAACTTCTCCAAAAGCCTTCTAGGAATAGAGCTAATAATAAATAATTTAGACAAAATTCCTTGGTGAATTTGAATCGCTTAAATTGTATGCAGTTGTCGAGCGTGATGCTGTCATCATTAAACTCTGAATAAAGGCCAACATCTATGGACATACAAACATAAATAGGATTAATAAAGAGCACCGATTTTCTCTTAGTGAAATCTTATGTAAATGGGTATAAAAAGTAAAGTATTAAACGTTTCACATGCTATTAGAGTTAATCAAATTAAATTGAGTTAACTATAAAAGAACTAAGAATAAAGAATAAAGAGAAAACACTCACAGCAGCTAGACCAGCAATCATAATACTGAAACCAGGAAAATGGAATGGTGCATCGTCGGATAAAAATGTAGCTGAGAAAAAAGATCGAAGTGAGTTAAAATTTGCATTTTGAAAGATTTAGAATATGAATAATAATTCCAATTAATTAAACCCACCCCTCAACATACACTTACCTATCAAAGGACTGAAAGCTAGAGGAGAAACAATGTTGGCAAAGGAAGACAAGCCTGTAACACATCCTTGGACTTTTCCCTACAAATTGGAAATTAAAGAAGCATAAACTTCTATAGTGGACTTGATTTTAAGTCACAAATTATATTGGATATTATGGTTTAGCGTGTGCACTATTTTAAGTATATATGACTAATTAGAATAATGCAATGCTAAAAAATTAAGTATGAAAAAAATCTTGACAAGATACCAATATATACCTGCTCATTAGGCCCAAATTGCTTAGAAGCAATGCTCCTTAGCTGCATACATATATGTAGGGTAATTAATTATTGTCACTTCAAACATTATTGCTTAAGTTGATGATTAAGTAGAAATTATTATTATTAAAAACTTACACAAGGCATTCCAAAAGTAGCTAGAACTGACATCAATGCAGCAGCATAAGGAACCTGCACCAAATAACAAATTAATAAGTTTGAACCCTAAACTTAAGCATATATTGCTCAATACTCTGTGTCTAGGAGATTGACAAAGATGGTAAATAGCCAGATGCAACTCAACTAGTTAATATGCTTATGCTTGTATACTAGTGTTTACAACAAAGTCAAATTTATACCTCAGTACTGCTGCTAGTAAAATAAAGCTTGTGAACTTATTTTAGATTGATTGACTAATTAAACTGTGTTGAGATGCAAATGTGATTAATGTTTGTAAAGGTTATTATAAAAGCTTTAAAAAAATTATTACAATATACTTGATTTACATTTGAATTTGACTCTTTTTTTTTTTTTTTTCTGGTAGAGATGGATATATATTAAGATATTAGATATATGCAGGGTGCAGGGTAGACTTACCCAGGGTGACCATGCAATGCTGTGAAGCAGCATCTGCATTCAAAACAATATTTCAATGGCAAACCATATATATATATGAAGAAGAAACCCCTTACAAGATAAATATATATAAATAAATAATGAAGAAATAGATATGAGCAAAAAGTATAAGAAAATTTCATACATGCAAAGAGCAGAAAAAGAGGCCTACTGAGAGAAGCCTCTCTTCTCCTATGGCAGGAGCTAGTATGGGCATCAGAACTAGCTGCATATCAGTTCAACATCAAACAAATTAAAAACCATTTTACATGTATATATGAAATCTGCTCAAATGTTACTGTGCCTTCCCGTGTGATCGGTGCGGTTTACACCACTAGTGTTAACAAAATACACTACTCAGTGTTTTTTTTTTGTATTTCCTATAACTAGTGGTGTATTTTGTTAACACTAGTAGTGTAAACCGTACCTACAGCACAGAAAGGCGTGACCACACCTGAACTCTACTATATTACATATATATTACCTGGGATATAGCTCCAGCGAACCCAGCAATCATTATCAAATCAGCAAATTCATCTTTGTCAAAGTGAAACTGGGCTTTCAAGAAGTACTGCATGCATGCACAGAGTTTAATTTAAACATCATCAATTTCTTGCCTGAAATCCACTCACAAGTAAGTCACAACATCCTCTGATCTTCAATAATCATATAATTGTTCTTCAGCATCACAACAAGTCATACACATATGATACGTTGTTAAGTACAGTTCATGGTTTATAAAAAGATTTAGGAAAAATTAGTTGTACTATATATATATATATATACACACGTGTTGGTAGTTATGTGAAGCAATTATACTTACAAACAAAGAGGCATTTAGGCCAGTCTCAGCAACATGACTCAAGAATGAGACAACGGCTACATGTAAGAATGCTGGGCTGCAAACAATATCATAGTATCCATCAAATGAGTTAATGTTACAACCGGATTGCGCTTGTCTTGTACAATTCAGGGACTAATTCTGTATCACAAGTATAATTAGAGGAGCAAAAATATAATTTTTCCTTCTTCTTTAGTATTCTACTTTAAAAAATAATTGGTGGGTTAAGCCTATCACTATGCCCCACACCGCAGGGCAGTTTCAAGATTTCCCGTAACCACCCCATTAGCCATTTTGATAGGAGTTCTACTACATAATTCTTAAATCTTACTTTCATATGTGACGGGTACGATAAACTACTTTTCCATGTGGGTCCCAATGGATTTGAAAATGAGATTTGAAGTGCATATATATATATATATATATATATATATATATATATATATATATATATATATATATATATATATATATACCTTGTCCTTAATAAGCAGACTAAATCATCAAAAGAAGGCAATCTCTTGTATAGTTGGAAGTTTTTCTTGGGAGCTTTCTCCAAAAGGCATTCAGTCTCAGTTGCTTTGACTAAAATGTCCTCCTTTGGCAAGGACTCTGGGAGGAAAATCTTCATGTAAACCAGGGCTACTATAGCCATTATACCAGCCACCTTTAGTTAAATAAAAAACAGAGAAATAAATATCATGAATAAATTAATTTATTCAACAAAATTAATGGTGCATATATTCTTTCTTTCAAAGTACGTTTGGTGCATACTCAAAAAATGTTACACAATATATTTTTAAAACAAATACTAATAATTAATCATAATGAAAACATATAGATCAGAGAAGAGATAAATAGAACTAATATAATTACTTGGAAGGTGGAGGCGGTGGACATGAAGTGAGAGGAGAGGCTACCACATATGAAAGCAGAGGAGGAAACGCCAGATAGGATTCCAAACACCGAGGCTCGACGACCCTCTCCAACTTTATCAGCCTATAAATGAGGTATATTTATATTTTATATATTATATGTTCAATATACACTTCATGTGTGTTAGAATAATTGAATATTAATTCTTTTACCACGTAAGCAAGAGCAAGGCAATGAACGCTTCCATCGCAAAGCATGCCAATGAGTGTTCTCAGAACGTAATAGGCATAGTAGTAGTACCTTGACCTGCTGTAAGCTAGTATCGCTATTCTCATGCACAATACGTTTAATCAAATTAGTTGAGATTGAAAATTATGGACTGCATTGATAGTTTGGAAACAATTGAGAGATCAAAATGTTGATTTTTCCCTGAATCGATATAATTCAGTTACTGATTGAATTAACTGAATTAATTTGGTTAATGATTGATTAATTAAAATTATGTCGGTTAATTGAACACCCATAGGCTCGAGCTATATAATATTATCTTCGAGTGTTTGGGCACAAATGCAAAAAGTGAAAAGTTTGGGGGTGAAAGAGTGAAGGTGTAAAAGAAAAGGGGTACCTAGAGGGAATATTGAAAGAGTCATGGGAATGGTAAGCATAGTTTTCCTGCCATAAGCGTCAGACAGATTCCCCACCATTGGCATCATCACGAGTGACCCCATTCCTATCACCTGCAATTTCACTCACCAACTCGGTTATTCTGAGTTAACTCACTCAGTCACTGTACATTCCGTATCATATAATTGAACCGATTAGGCCTCACATATGATACTTAAGGCCGAACTGAAGTGAGATCAGATAAGAAATTCCAATCAAGTTGATCAGACAATTTGTTTGATAACTATAAAGTTTAAAGTTAAACTCTTCTTATGAGTTGTTTATTAAACTTATTAATTTGAGTCAGTCTAGCTATAGACAACTTATGTTGGTTTACTTTTATTGGCTATGATCACAATGTGAATTTCACCAAAAATGCATGGTGGAAGGTTTTCCGGCAATTTAAAGTGACATCTTTATTCAAATAATGAACTAAAAAGGTAATGGCTTAACAGTGAGTAGAGTACAGTACACAAAGTATATAATATAATTGATTATAAATGACAAAAATAGGATTTAATAAAAGGTTAAAAGATTTGTAGGGCGGGTGGGCCTGGGGTGAAGTTTCATATGGAGCGGATGAAGTTGGTGAAACTTCGTCTGCATGCATGGATAGAGGAGCTTTTTGGAACTTATGTATATTACAAACTACTACAAAACAAATACGATATGGCTACTGACTTTTATCATGATATTTCCTTTTTCTTGGACTCCATGTCCTGTTGTCAGAGAATTTTTGTTTTTGTTTTGTTTGTTTTTTTTTTTTTAAAGTCCATAGTCACTACTTGAATGTGTGAAAAACATGTCTTGTGATCTTAACTGACAAACAACTAAAAAGAGATAAATTAGCTTGAGGTGCTCATAATTGACTGTTTCAAACCAAGAAGGCTTCGCATTGTATGTGACCCTAGCTAGTTAGCAAATGACCACAATGAGGTAAACTAGTCTAGGTTGCCTATAGTTAACCGTCTCAAATCAAAAAGTACAATGGAGTACTTATAAACAACTTAGCTTCCAAAGTTAGTCGAACTTATAACCTTGTATTTATCAAACCAACCGAACGATGGTTAGAGCTAACAATGTTTATGTTTTTGTTTTGTCTAATTGTCTGGGTGTGGTTCAATAAATATTGAAATGTACATGAGATTTAAATCTAATGAACATATTGGTCACCTTAATGTGAATATAATAATGTTTGAACAAAACACCTTAAATTTCAATGATGCCAACATAATTAAATATCAAAGAAGCTCAATTCTTCGATTTCTAGGTACAAAAATTGTGAATATTAACAAGTTTTTTACACATAAATTCTAATAGTATAGTGATTCGACTGTGAATTATTAATCAGAATGAAAAAATAATTGTGATCGATATGTAAATTTAGTCCGTCAACTACTTAAAGTGTAAATTTAGTTCCTTAATAAAGTGATGGATTTAAATATTTAATCACTTATTTAGGAACGATTAAATTAATCATCACTTTAATAATAGTTGAAGGATTAAATCTGTATTGTAAATAATTTAGTGACTAAATCTATACAATGATAATAACTAAGAGAGTAAACACAACCGTGACATGCTTTAGTAATCATTAAAAAAAACAATTACATAGAAATTTGATCAAATTAAATTAATCTTAAAAAAAACAGAGAAAATGTGTTTGATTTAAATTATTACATTATATCATTTTTAATTTCTCATTTCTTGACGTGATTGATTTATAAAATATGATAAGAAGTTGAAAGAGTATACTCATGCTAGTTCACACCCATCACATGATTGAAACCGAAAAGTTACTCTATTTGTTATGTGTTTTATTGTTCCAATTAACAATGTAATCGTTTTATATGAACTAATTTAGTATTGCTATATACTCTATCATGCCATTTGATCTAGAAATGATAAACAATTATATATAAAATATAGAAATTTCGCATTTTAGTAAATATCTTAAATTTAAAATATATTGGCCAAGACTATCAGTGTGAAAATCTAGCAGTTTAGTAAATATCTTAAACTTTAAAGTGTATCGACCAACACTACAATGCACATTGCAGTTATGCATGATACACTCCAAAGTCTAAAATATTTGTCAAAATGTCACCGGGCAGGTGGGACCACTTAATATATATATTATTTATATATATCCAACACAGAATTTAAATACTAAATTTATATATAAAAATGAAATTATTCTACTATAAATTATATTTTTGTAACGTACAACGTTAATTATGCTTACCGCATGTTGTATTCCGGTGAGGTAGATGGCGAGTGAGCATTCATCTTTTCCGGGACAAACCGCCGCCATAGTAATGTCTGTAATCGCCGGAACCACCATGAACCCCGACAGGGAGCTGAGAAACACCGTCATCAAGAGGTGGCACAGCCCTCTCACCTCCTCCATCTCTCTTTCTCTCTCTCTCTCTCTCTCTTTTCCACTCAAAAGGAGGATGCTTACAAGCCAAGAAACAACTGGGATGGTGGCTAACTGCCCTTCTTATTAGAGAATGAATCTAAACTATATATCTCTACTTATAGTAATTACTTATTATATATGCAATATAACTAAAGGCTACAAAAGACATTTTTGTACTCTATGAACATATATTATCTCGATATATACATCTTAAATAAGATTTTGAATTTAAACTTTATGAATAAAACAAAAACGTCGAAAGTCTCTCTTCTGAATAGCGTTCAATCAATTCTAAAAAAAATTATAATTAAAAGCCGAATAAAAGCTGTCAAAGACCTTGAGGTCAAGCGGCATAACTGTGGCTTCTCAAAATGAGAGGTCTCGAGTAGTACTAAAAAAAATGAACAAAAGCTAGTATGGAATTTTTGTGGGAATGAATCTTTGAAAATATTATATTGCTAATAGAAAGAAAAATATAGGTGGATTTTAGCTGTAAATTATTCTTTGGGACTTAAAATTCAACGACATATAAGAATCAAATTTCTTGTATTAAAAAAATATTCTCAAATAATAATAATAATAATAATAATAATAATTATTATTATTATTATTATTATTATTATTATTATTATTATTATTGGGGAGTGGATTGTATAGAAGGAGAAGAGTGACTGAAAGTCAAGAGGAGTAGCGAAAATGTGACGCTGGAGTCATGCGTGGCTTGTAAGCTCCTGCAAATGGATCAACGGTCTGGATCGATCTGCAATTACGTGTAAACTAAACTAAATGCTTACCTAATTCACTGCTTCTCTCAACAATGCTCATTGAGTAGCAACTAAATATTCAACAATCTTTTCTTTCTTTCAAACAAAAAAATATAGGAACAAATTTTTGATCATATCAAATGGTTAAAAGAAGAAGGGGAAAGGGTGATGTTTTTTTTTTGAGTACTATTGACTACAGTTATAATGTAGTATTTATTCATATTGACTCAACTGAGGCTCAAACTCACCCCCTCCCATATAAGGGTGCAACCGAGTGCCACTAAATCACAAGGTCTTTGGTTTATTTCTTTACAATACCCAACTGACATAAAAAGAGATACCGAAATCTTTTTCATATGTAACGTTAAAATTTAAAATATCTATGTTATATTTTATGAAATATATATTCAGTTAGGATTTAGCGATTACCACTACGCTAAAAGTTATAGCTCGTAGAGTTGTAGCGAAGGCACAACTTTATGATGCAGGGTGCTGGATTTGGCACTTGGTTTTTTATCGCTCTCTGCCCAACAATTCTTCATCCCAGCACATGTCTCGAACTTGTGACCTGACTCTGATACTACTTGTTAGAATCAAGCGCTTACTACTACACCAAAAGTTATAGCTCGCAGAGAATGTGCAAATTTATTTCTTTAAAGACCGCCATCACATTTTTGAGAGGCAGGGTGTTGGGCTCTGCCCTTCACGGGCTTCCGCCCAACAATAATCTCATATCTAGCCATCAATTGATGAACTTAACCCTTTACCAGTTCCCGCCTAACAAATTCACATTGTTACATTTACCCTGCTAATATAATGAATAATTGAGTATTTTAAACAAATGTTACTTGTACTCAGCAAAAACATGCATGTAGTTTTACTAAACAACATATATTGATTAATATCTTAAGAGAAAGGAGAGAAAATCACCTCCTAAGGTTGATGTAAGTTGACACAATAAAAGTACTAGGCTGGTGATTGATAGTATATGTTGTAGAATTTATATATTATTTTGGGTGACAAAAAATTCCGTAATCACTATTTAAGGCTAACTGTATGCAGTATGCATGCACTAGGTAAATCTTGTTTTTATATAATCACACAAGAAATGTAACTCTATTAAAAATTTAAAATCATATGTGACGAACTTGCATACTTGATCGAGAGAATGTTATCAAGAATTTAAGAGTTGAATTTGTGACTTTTTGATATGATAATTTATATTTTATTATAATGGATATAATAATGTATTTTAAATTAGGGTATCACATTTCACTTAATTGCCGTAATTTGATGTTTCTAAGGGAGTAGTACATGTAATTACGCATTGTGGCGTACACGTATGACGCAGTTCTCCTCGCAATGGAAGCATGGTGGTTAGATCCACGTGGTTTTCATATAGCCCCGTTGAGTAATAAGTGTAAAAGCTGATCATTATTTGTAAAATATTTATACCCATTAATGTACTTTAATTATCTATTATATAATGCTCCGTAATATATCCATCTATCTATCTATTAAATACAATAAGAGTCAAATTAGTCAATATTGATAAGGTTATAACAAGAATAAAATTAATGTTAGTCTAATAATGTAAAATCATAACGTGTATGTTTTGAATTATTCTTGGATTGGTACAGTAATAACACATTTCAAAGTTATCACTTCTAATTTTTTACTTTTCTATTTATGTACAAACATTAATAACGAAATATTCCGTTAACTATTTATTATTCTTAACTTACTCATTGTTTTTCATAAAAAAAGTCTTAGATTCGAGTCACATACTCACATCCCAATCGAGAGTTGACATAATTGTTGAGTAAGTATTACTTATTATGAATACGTTAGAGTGTAATCTAAAAAAAATACTTACTCATTGCAAAATATTTTCGATATTTTAATAATAATAACAATAACAATAACAATAACAATAATAATAATAACAAAAACAACTAAACATTTTATGTTTATATTATTACTGTTATAACAATTAAATTAGTATACACAAAATTGAACTTGTGTTAATTTTTAAAAAAAAAAATTTCTTCTTTGCGGTAAGAATTAAAATATAATAATTACTTAATTTTATTTATTTCTTTCAACCATATTTATTTATTTAAAGAGAAAGTTATTATTTTTGAATCTTTCATCCTAAACTTCTTCTTTCTATGCTGACCGAGCTCGGGTTGGGAAGCCCGTTCCCACAACACAAACAGCCCACTTAGATTGCCAACAGTATCCAATCATTATATCGTGGACCAGGTGGTCCACAGTGCACTGTGGATCCTGGTCTGAAACGACGTCGTTTCGATGTTAGTGGACGCGGAAGCGAATGACTCCAGAAAATTCATTATCTATAATACATAGAATCCTTATCTAAAATATACAGAACGTTTGCCTAGAATACACAGAATATTGACACAAAATACACAAAACTCATCATCCTAACATTCGAATGCACAAACACATTACAACCTGTGTTAATAACATGAATACACATAAACGTTGTATAAAATACACATAATGATTGCCTAAAATATACAGAACGATTACCTAGAATACATAGAACCCATCTCTTAACATTTTGGTACGAGGGGCACAATATATTGCCAACAGTATCCATTCACTCGCCAAAGATGAGTTGGGCCTAGACAATCCTCTGGCCCAATCTATGTCTAACAATTAGCGTTTAGCCTTTTCATGGTATATACCAATTTATAATCAATTGTTATACCATGAACCACAATCACATTTGTATTGTCAACCTTAGTACAAAAATTACGAAATTCTTATTTTTTCTTGTAGTGACAATCCAGCAGATTTGTTCACAAAGTTCTTTGCTACATTTATTTTTGAAAAGATGTCTTTATGTGTAGGATTTGAAGATCGTTATCCTCAGGGAGAGTGACATTTATTTAATAATTCATGGAGATTAGGTCATGAAAACCAACCGTTGTACTCTTTTTTCTTTGATTGAGTTTTGAGGCAACTAGTGCAACACATGCATACATATCATGTACTCTTTCATCAACTAGTTTTTTTTTTTTGTTTTTTTTGTTTTTTTTTTTTTCATTTTTCTAGCGAGGATTTAAAGAAAAAATGGATTGGAGCATTTCCCATTACGTTTTTGAGAGAAGGTAGAGCAAGTCATGTGGCACGTTTCACATTGCACACTCACCAATATGCATTAATCTCCGATTCTCCGATGCAAATCACCGGCCGGAAAACACGGCGTACCGGCTGGGAAACTAGCGTTGAACCGATGACGACGTGCAATATAATTAAACATCAACCCGGATATAGTGCTATATCTTGATTTCAATCTTGAGATTTGATTCAATCATCACAAATATTCTAAACGAATTATTCATCTAACGTTACAAACGTGAATTCATATGATATCATTTTTTTTTCATCTTAAATTTATTATGTAATTTGTTTCTACACAAACATGATTGGAATATTTGGAGAAAAAGCATTACCAATTTCTAATTTTCAGCTAGTGCAGAAGACATTCGAACTGAATCGTTACAAGTTATATAATCACCTTCAGACACTCAACAATCCTAAAGTCATCATATCTAGTTCTAAGCGTCCCGTAGACCCGTTGCAATATAGTAGCCTATTATAACTCCATTTGTCATCCACTGCATGGCTACAATTTTCTATTAGTTGTCATATCCACGTGTAAAGATTATATTAACTCTCGAAATAATCTAAGTATTACATTTTTCCCTTCATAAATAAATACTTCATCTTTATACCGAAAAAAAGAACTTATAATTTATCAAAATACAAAGTGCACTTATATGCATCACCCTGAACGATTCAAACCCCTTCAATCGCTAATTAAACACTTTCTAATTTTTCATCTCAAGATATATTCCCTATTCACAAACTGCTTAGTAATTATTTATGCTAAGATGACCAAGTAGTGCATAAAATAACCAAGTCACCATATTGGTGACTTGACACACTTGACCACAATTAGAATAAGTAAATTAAATACTTTTTTTTTTGGTCCGGGGTCGGCACAGGAGCTGACCCAAGGGGAATCGTCACTTGTGGGAATTGAACCCGGGTTCTCCCAAAATTTCTCCCCACAAAAAGAGTTCACTTGCCACTTGAGCTACCCTATTGGGTTAGTAAATTAAATACTTTATTGACATGCATGTAGATTAATTTGATAAATATAGAACTTAAAAGGGTTAACATGTAATTTTGACTTTCATTTCATTATTTCTATCTATAAATAGAATGTATATGTGAGCTCACATGCAATTAGAAGCCCCTAGCTAGGCTTCCCAATCTATCGTCTGTGCCAATAAAAGCAATACGTAAGAATTTCTTTATATTAGTTATTTCATTTTATTTATTGACATCTATGTATATGCATTAATTATCTATATATATACTATATGGTGAAACCAAGAAGTCTTAGCTTGCATTATTGCATGTTCTTTCTGCAGGATGCAAATGTCTGCATACCTTGGACCTACGTTGTTGTTTGTTGTAGTTGTATTAGAGTTATGTTTTTCTCCGGCCACCGTGGTTGCCGCCGGTTCCGCCGTAACACATCTGCCGGGATATGAAGGGACGCTTCCTTTTGAACTTGAAACCGGGTGAGCCGTCAGATCCAACGTTTAATATTTTTTTTTTTCCACTTCTATATATACTATGTATGTTGAATTCTAGTATTCATAATGTCTAGCACTTAACATGCATGCATCTTAGGTTTTCTTTGGTTGGACCCTTTCAACAATTTTTGGCCATAATCACCGACTGGTCGCATTTGGAAAAGGCGACCAACCTGGTCACCTTTCCAGGCGAAGGAGAAGGCAGACCATTTGGTCTCCTCCTCCAAACGCGTCATTAGTCACCGGCGATAATTATTGAAAAGTGTAAGAAAAGTGCAGTGGCAAGGACCTTACTTATAGGTGTCTGGGTTTCAATACTTCAAAATAACATGATTATGGTTTAATTGTAAAATTTTGAAAGTTTAAAAGCTAATTAACTTTTTGAGTAAAGTTCAGAGGCCTATTTGACCATCTTCCCTTCTAATTATAATGTTTGTTTGCATATTTTTCATTCTCTAGTATTATATTCAAATATTTTAGTAATAAGTAAATGCTATTCATCTTTTCCTCCTCACTTTTGAACATTGGAATAAAAAATAAGAAGAAAAAAAAAACTAATATATGTAAAAAAGATATAAAAGAGTATTTTCATGTTTTGTTGATGAATTTGTATGTTTTATTTTACCTTTTTAATTTGAAGACCCAAAAAAAAAAACAATGTATTATTTAAAAATATATATTTCCATGTCCTTATTATGTGTGTTTATAATAGGTATATTGGAGTCGGCAACAAAGGAGAAGAGGTTCAACTATTCTATTATTTTATTAAGTCAGAGTCAAATCCAAATACAGATCCGCTTGTTGTTTGGTTAACTGGAGGTCCAGGTTGCTCTGGTCTATGGTCAATCACATATGACAATGGTAACCTTATTTATCTTTTTATGAATACTGTTTTTTTCTCTCTTTATTTAGTCTTATTATGTTCGGTTCCTCCTGATGTGACAATGATTCTTTTTTTCTTCATTGGCTACTATGAATTAATCAGTTCCATCCAACAATAATTTTTTTTTTTTACTTATTTATCAAATATAAAATGAACTAATCAAATATCCATCACTCTCACATGGATGATGGGAGTGGGTTCGAGCTTCAGTGGAGGCAACTGTTGACTCTTTGTGCTTCAGTACGTTGAGAAAGCAGCTATGAACAGATATTACATTGTATCAGAGTCGGTAGTACTAAAAAAAATCAAATATTTTTACTTAAGAAGGTGAAATTATGTGGATAAATGTAAATTAATTACTCTTTATTTATTTATTATGGAATCATTCTCTTTTATTATTATTACTTTTTTTTTTCTCAAATTTGAGTGTTTCATTATTAATATATAAACACATACAATATTTTATTGATCAAATATTTAATTTACGAAAAAGTCTACTCAAATATGTAATTTTTTTTTAAGTATTTTAAAACTAGATTGGATCTATAGATCGAGACATACATATTAGAATTTGCCAAAGTTTGGGTTAGGGTGGTCCCAAGGTTGGGTCTCCCCCAAACTAGACCCAAAATGTTTCTTTATTTTTATATAAAGGTGTTAAATAATAATAAATTTGTATTGTAACCGTTAAATAAGATAATCATATTTTACTCACTTGATTAAGTATTCTGTTCGGGACAAACTCAGCCATAGTAAATTCACTGCTCAAATTATAATTAATTAACAATATAATTAACACATAATGATAAACTATACAGGGCCACTGCGATTTAATAAAGTGGAATACAATGGGAGCCTCCCTACATTGTCATTAAATACCTATGGATGGACCAAGGTAAGCTAGTTTTTTTTTTTTTTCTTGAAATAAAGTTTTTATTTTATATGATAAATTCATAATGTAGTATAATGCTCCATTTAATATTCAACATGTTACAATTTCTAAATAATAAATAATTTAAAATTACATGACAGGTCGCAAATATCATCTTTTTAGATTTACCCGCAGCGACAGGCTTTTCTTATGCAACAACATCTAGGGCTAACCAATCCAACGATATAAAAACTGGTTTCGATGGATGTCAATTTGTTCAAAAGGTATGTTTCATTTGATATAAAATTATCCTTAACACTAATATATGTATGCATACAACAACAACAACAACAACAACAACAACAACAACAACAACAACAATAACAGCAACAACAGCAACAACAACAACAACAACAACAACAATAGCAACAACAACAACAATTGTTATTATTATTGAATAAATTTATAATACATAACAGAAATACATAAGAATAAATTAGGTATTACCAAATATAAGTTATACTTGGGAACTAATGAATAGTCTAATATATAAGGACCCCATTCGGACTATCTATTGATTCTATTCTCCCTGTAAGGAAAATATATCATTTTCCAGAATACAAACCACGAGAATAAAATAATTGACCAAATGACAAAATTGACATAATTTTAAAAACTATATTTCATTCTTACTATATTTTTTGAACCAAGCTTGCTGTAAAAGAGTTTATGCTACCTAATTTATAGTTATTATTTACTTGAGATAAAGGTCATTGAAAACTGAAAACTACTAATGATCTTATTTCATGTATCCAAAATTTTTTTATGTAGTGGCTGAAAGAGCATCCTAACTTCATCTCCAATGATCTTTATGTTGGTGGGGAGTCCTATTCTGGCGTATTAGTTCCCATTCTTACTCGATTTTTATCAGATGGTAAAATCCTACACTATCATTATATTGCATTTTCTATTTAGTGTCATTGCTTTTTGATACTAATAAGATTTAAGAAAATAACTTTCTCTTTTCAATATATAGTAAAGATAAATAACCGTTCATAAAGTCTTATCAAAAGATTGAACCCTAAACTTAAGAGTTGCTTCCTGTTCTCGCCCTGAAGACTGGTAGATGAGGTAAATTATGATGTGTGCCTCAATTGGCTTATAGGCGCTCAAATGCTTAGATACTATAGTTTCTATAACATAAATATTATAACTTGTGACACATATGTGTACTTAAGTATAGCTTCGTTTCAAACTTGTTTTTTAAATTTTTTTTTTTTTAAAAACTCAATAACTTAGGTAATTGGTAACGACAAGGTCAGAGATCAATCTTGTATGTGTATGTCATATTAAAGAGTTTTGAATAAGATATTCTCACAAATAAAAGTCAAACATTGCTAGTAGTTTTATAGAAGTGCAGATAACAGATACGGTATGAAAATATACAATAAAATTTAAAAATTTGCTTTTAAACAATTTCCTCAATTTTGTTTAAAAAATATTTTTAAATGATGGAAATAATACCGAGCAGTTTTTAAAGACCAACCCAAATAAAAAAAAAGTTAAAAGAAAAAAAAAGAAGAAGAAAATCCTTACATGTTATTTTGAACTTATTTTAAAGAAAAATTAAAATAAACACATAAAATTACTAATTAATATATATGGTTTTGTAATTTTATGTAAAATTTATGAATTATAATCACAAATGGTCGAGTATTGGTCTTAATTGTGGTTTTAGGTACTCTTATGAAGATTTAGAGAAATCTTTATAGTACGTGATGGGAATTAATTAATTCGAGGCCTCGAATTAACCAAATTTAATTACTTAAATGAGATATAAAGACAAGAAAAAACCTAAAGATAAGATATAAGTCTCGAAAGACAATGTGCCTTTTATTAAGATGGTTTGTAAGGAGATTACAAGATTATTATGTAATAATAAGACAAAGTAATTTATATTAAACTCCTCGCCATAACCGCCCCACATGAAATGTGTAGCGGTTACGGTCTCCTTTACCCAGCTAGCTTGCTCACGTTCAGCCTTGAGGCTAGCTTTGGGCGTCCGAGGTTGACCTTAGGCTGGCCTTGGGGCCTCGGGATCTCGGGGTCGACATCGAAGGTCAGATACAGGGCTGCTTTTGGCCCCCGAGGCTAACTACGGGGTCAGCCTGGGTTGACTTGACCTGCCTCCTCGAGTCGATTCACTCCGGACACGTCTCCAATATATCTATATGCACGTTAAATTTCACAAAAATGCATCTTACCTATTTAATTTAATTTAATTTTTTGACAATCAAGGAATCGAGGCTGGAGATACACCATGGATTAATCTAAAGGTTTGTTTATTTTTAATGGTATCTTTTACTTACATAGACCCTTACGCGCGCACACACATAGTGGCATGTTTAAGTGAGAACAATGCTTCTTGTAAAAAATATAAAATAATCTCATTTGTTCATCTGCAATAATCAACTGTTCATGAAATAAGGAGAAAAATTCGTAATTATGTTTTTAATAATTACAAAAAGGACATCATGTGTTTTCTCCTTTCCCCTTATTTTTTTTGGTCATTGATCAAATGAAAATCATCACTCCTCCCATGAGACCTTGAGAACCATACATGAATGCACATAATTTATTACATGAATGTACATAAACTACAGAGTTGGTTTTGTGCATTCATGTACAAATTTTCATGTTCTATACTATATTATATTTAATCTCTCTATTGTATACCACATGCTTGATATGATTTGTTATGACGTGGATAATCACAGGGATATCTCTTGGGGAACCCTGCGACGGTCGTAATTGAAGAGTTCAACTACCAAATCCCATATGCTCATGGGATGGGTCTTATTTCGGATGACCTATACAAGGTGCAATGCTAGTCAACCAAATTATATATATATATATATATATATATATATATATATATATTGAGGATAGTGATTATATGAGGACCACTCTCTCCATGAGTCCATGAAAACCAATCTGATGCATTAAAAATTAGATCTATGAATGAGATGAGTTGGGGAGAGATTCAAATTTCACGTTTGCATGGGTCATGTGTTGTGTGCACATCCTATGTTACACACAAAACGCACACACACGAATTTTAAATCGCCCAATTGTACCAAACATATGTTGTATATAAACATGCGAGTTTTGGACCCCAGTTGGTCTCATTTATAGATCTGTTTTATTAATACACTAGATTGGTTCTTATGAACTCATGGAGGGTGGTTTCTCATAGAAATATATATATATATATATATATATATATATATATATATATATATATATATATATATATATATATAT